>NC_081356.1:56873928-57173928 GCF_030684315.1 Stegostoma tigrinum | reverse complement strand
CCCGAGAACCAAGTTGTATGACACTGTACTATTAGCAGAATTTTCTAACAACTTCCAGTGAAGTCTTTAGTATGATCTGTGGACGGAGACAACTTTTCCCATGACAGTGGTTTTCTGGATGCTTGGTATCAAGTTACTGAAGTGGAGGAAATCAGGGAGGGTCCCAGAGGACTGGAAAATTGCTAACGGGACACCCTGTTTAAAAAGGGAGTAAGGCAAAAGATGAGAAATTACAGGCCGATTAGCCTAACCTTGGTTGTGGGTAAGATTTTGGCATCTATTGTGAAGGGTGAGATTTCTGAATATTTGGAAATGTATAGTAAAATTGGACAAAGTCAGCATGGTTTCATCAAAGGGAGGTCATGTCTAACAAATCTGCTAGAATTCTTTGAGGAAGTAATGAGCTAATGGATGTTATCTACCTGGACTTCAAGAAGGCCTTTGATATTGTGCCACACAGGACGCTGCTGAGTAAGATAAGGGCCCATGGTGTTAGAGGCAAGGTGCTAGCATGGGTAGAAGATTAGCTATCTGGCAGAAAGCAGAGAGTGGGGATTTCTGGTGGCAGTAGCAGCGCGAGTGGGAGCTTGGAGCAGGAGCCTGTCGGGAAGCCGGTGAGTCACTGTTTTTGAATCTTTAAAAAGCTTACCTCGTGAATAGGCGGAGGGACGCTGAGCAGGAGCCGACAAGGGACTGGTGAGTGAGGGAGGTAATATATTTGTGTGGTTGCGTTACCCAAAACACTACCCAGGTAGTGTCTCCCACCCATCCTCCTCCTCTAACCAAAAAAAAAGGTTCTGTGTGCCTGATTGGTAAGGTAACAAGTTTATTTTTTATTCTTAAGTCTTGGGAATTTAGAATAATGGGAACAGAGGTCAGGGCAGTTGAATGTTCCTCTTCCAGAATGTGGAAGGTAAGGGTCACCACTAGTGTCCCTGCTGACTACATCTGCCGGAAGTGCACCCAACTCCAGCTCCTTCAAAACCGCGTTAGGGAACTGGAGCTGGAGCTGGATGAACTTCGGATCATTCGGGAGGCAGAGGGGGTTATTGAGAGGAGTTACAGGGAGGTAGTCACTCCTCAAGTACAGGAAAAAGGCAGATGGGTTACGGTCAGGGGACGGAAAGGGAACTGACAGGCAGTGCAGAGATCCCCTGTGGCCATTCCCCTCAACAATAAGTATACCATTTTGGATACTGTTGGGGGGGGGAGACTTACCAGGGGAAAGCAGTGGGGCACAGGTCTCTGGCACAGAGTCTGTCCCTGCTGCTCAGAAGGGAAGGGGGAAGAGGAACAGACCATTAGTCATTGGGGACTCCATAGTTAGGGAGACAGATAGGAGGTTCTGTGGGGCCGAGAGAGACTCACAGTTGGTGTGTTACCTCCCAGGTGCCAGGGTGTGTGATTGTCTCTGATCATGTTTTTGGGATCCTTAAGGGAGTGGGGGAACAGCCCCAAGTCGTGGTCCACATTGGCACCAACGACATAGGTAGGAAGAGAGATGGGGATTTAAGGCAGAGATTCAGGGAGCTAGATGGAAGCTGAGAGCTAGGACGAACAGAGTTGTCTCTGGTTTGTTGCCCGTGCCATGTGCTAGTGAGGCGAGGAATAGGGAGGGCGAGGAATAGGGAGAGAGAGGAGTTGAACACGTGGCTACAGGGATGGTGCAGGAGGGAGGGTTTTGGATTCTTGGGGCTCTTTCTGGGGTAGATGGGACCTCTGCAAGCAAGATGGTCTTCACCTGAACCAGAGGGGTACCGATATCCTGGGGGGGAAATTTGCTAAGGCTATTCGGGTGGGTTTAAACTAATTCAGCAGGGGGATGGGCACCAAAATTGTAGTTCGACTATAGAAAAGGTTGAGAGTAGGGTGGTCCAAAATAAAGTTTCAGGGAAGCAAGATGGCACCGGAAAGCAAGAGGTTGGCTTGAAGTGTGTCTACTTCAATGCCAAGAGCGTCCGGAATAAGGTGGGTGAACTTGCAGCATGGGTTAGTACCTGGGACTTCGATGTTGTGGCCATTTCGGAGACATGGATAGAGCAGGGACAGGAATGGTTGTTGCAGGTTCCAGGATTTAGATGTTTCAGTAAGAACAGAGAAGATGGTAAAAGGGGTGGAGGTGTGGCATTGTTGGTCAAGGACAATATTACAGTTGCAGAAAGGATGTTTGGGGACTCATCAACTGAGGTAGTATGGGCTGAGGTTAGAAACAGGAAAGGAGAGGTCACCTTGTTGGGAGTTTTCTATAGGCCTCTGAATAGTTCCAGAGATGTAGAGGAAAGGATAGCAAAGATGATTCTCGATAGGAGTGAGAGAGACAGGGTAGTTGTCATGGGGGAATTCAACTTTCCAAATATTGACTGGGAACACTATAGTTCGAGTACTATAGATGGGTCAGTTTTTGTCCAGTGTGTGCAGGAGGGCTTCCTGACACAGTACGTAGATAGGCCAACAAGGGGCGAAGCCACATTAGATTTGGTACTGGGTAATGAGCCCAGCCAGGTGTTAGATTTGGAAGTAGGTGAGCACTTTGGTGATAGCGATCACAATTCTGTTATGTTTACTTTAGTGATGGAAAGGGATAGGTGTATACCACTGGGCAAGAGTTATAGCTGGGGGAAAGGCAATTATGATGAGATTAGGCAAGATTTAGGGAGCATAGGATGGGGAAGGAAACTGCAGGGGATGGGCACATTAGAAATGTGGAGCTTATTCAAGGAAAAGCTCCTGTCTGTCCTAGATAAGTATGTACCTGTCAGGCAGGGAGGAAGCTGTAGAGTGTGGGAGCCATGGTTTACGAAGGAGGTGGAATCTCTGGTCAAGAGGAAGAAGAAGGCTTATGTTAGGATGAGATGTGAAGGCTCAGGGCACTTGATGGCTACGAGGTAGCCAGGAAAGACCTAAAGAGAGAGCCAGGAGGAGACATGAGAAGTTGTTGGTGGATAGGATCAGGGTAAACCCTAAGGCTTTCTATAGGTATTTAAGGAATAAAAGAATGACGAAAGTAAGATTAGGCCCAATCAAGGATAGTAGTGGTAAGTTGTGTGTGGAGTCAGATGAGATGGGGAAGCGCTAAATGAATATTTTTCAACAGTATTCACTCTAGAAAACAACAATGTTTTCGAGGAGAATACTGAGATGCAGGCTACTAGACTAGGTAGGATTGAGGTTCACAAGGAAGAGGTATTAGAAATCCTTCAGAGGGTGAAGATAGATAAGTCCCCTGGGCCAGATGGGATTTATCCTCGGATCCTCTGGGAAGCCAGGGAGGAGATTGCCGAGCCTTTGGCATTGATCTTTAACTCGTCATTGTCTACAGGAATAGTGCCAGACAACTGGAGGATAGCAAATGTGGTTCCCCTGTTCAAGAAGGGGAGTAGAGACAACCCTGATAATTATAGACCAGTAAGCCTTATTTCAGTTGGTAAAGTGTTGGAAAAGGTTATAAGGGATAGGATTTATAATCATCTAGAAAAGAATAAATTGATTAGGGATAGTCAGCACGGTTTTGTGAAGGGAAGTTCGTGCCTCACAAACCTTATTGAGTTCTTTGAGAAGGTGACCAAACAGGTAGATGAGAGTAAACTGGTTGATGTGGTGTATATGGATTTCAGCAAGGCATTCGATAAGGTTCCCCACAATAGGCTCTTGTACAAAATGCAGAGGAATGGAATTGTGGGAGATATAGCAGTTTGGATCGGAAATTGGCTTGCTGAAAGAAGACAGAGGGTGGTAGTTGATGGGAAATGTTCATCCTGGAGACCAGTTACTAGTGGTGTACTGCAAGGGTCGGTGTTGGGTCCACTGCTGTTTGTCATTTTTATAAATGACCTGGATGAGGGCATAGAAGGATGGGTTAGTAAATTTGCAGACGACACTAAGGTCGGTGGAGTTGTGGATAGTGATGAAGGATGCTGTAGGTTTCAGAGAGACACAGATAAGCTGCAGAGCTGGGCTGAGAGGTGGCAAATGGAGCTAAATGCGGGCAAGTGTGAGGTGATGCACTTTGGTAGGAGTAACCAGAAGGCAAAATACAGGGCTAATGGTAAGATTCTTAGTAATGTAGATGAGCAGAGAGATTTCAGTGTCCATGTACACAGATCCTTGAAAGTTGCCACCCAGGTTGACAGGGCTGTTAAGAAGGCATACAGTGTTTTAGCTTTTATTAATAGAGGGATCGAGTTCCAGAACCAAGAGGTTATGGTGAAGCTGTACAAAACTCTGGTGTGGCCACACTTGGAGTATTGCGTACAGTTCTGGTCACTGCATTATAAGAAGGATGTGGAAGCTTTGGAAAGGGTGCAGAGGAGATTTACTAGGATGTTGCCTGGTATGGAGGGAAGGTCTTACGAGGAAAGGCTGAGGGACTTGAGGCTGTTGTCATTAGAGAGAAGAGGTTGAGAGGTGACTTAATTGAGACATATAAAATAATCAGAGGGTTAGATAGGGTGAGGCTTTTTCCAAGGATGGTGACGGCGAGCACGAGGGGGCATAGCTTTAAATTGAGGGGTGAAAGATATAGGACAGATGTCAGAGGTAGTTTCTTTACTCAGAGAGTAGTAAGGGAATGGAACGCTTTGCCTGCAACGGTAGTAGATTCGCCAACTTTAAGTACATTTAAGTCGTCATTGTATAAGGATATGGACGTACATGGAATAGTGTAGGTTAAACGGGCTTGAGATCGGTATGACAGGTCGGCACAACATCGAGGGCCGAAGGGCCTGTACTGTGCTATAATGTTCTATGTTCTAAAAGGGTCTTTCTCAGGATTGCAGCCGGTGACAAGTGGTGTTCCACAAGGGTCAGTGCTGGGACCACAACTTTTCACTTTATACATTAATGATCAAGATGAAGGAACTGTGGGCATTCTGGCTAAGTTTGCAGATTATACAAAGATAGGTGGAGGGGCAGGTAGCATTGGGGAGGCTGCAGAAAGATTTGGGTAGGTTGGAAGAGTGGGCAAAAAAAATGGCAGATGGAGTACAACATGGGAAAGTGTGAGGTCATGCACTTTGGTAGGAAGAATAAAAGCATGGACTATTTTCTAAATGTGGAGAAAATTCAGAAATCTGAAGTGCAAAGAGACTTGGGACTTCTAGTCCAGGATTCTCTTGAGGCAAACTTGCAGGTTGAATCAGTAGTCAGGAGGCAAGTGCAATGTTGACATTTATTTTTGAGAGGACTTGTATATAAAAGCAGGGATGTACCTCTGAGGCTTTATAAGGCTGTGGTCAGGCCACATTTGGAGTATTGTGTGCAGTTTTGGGCCCCATATCTCAGGAAGGATGTACTGGCCCTGGAGTGGGTTCAGAGGAGGTTCATGAGAATGGTCCCAAGAATGGAAAGCTTAACCTATGAGGAAAGTTTGAGGAGTCTGGACTATACTCACTGAAGTTTAGAAGGATGAGGGGGGACCTAAATTGCAAACTTTCAGAACATTGAATGGACTGGACAGAGCGGATGTTGGGAAGATGCTTCCATTGGTAGGAGAGTCTAAGACCCGAGGACACCGCCTTAGAGTAAATAGGAGACCTTTTAGAGCGGAGATAAGGAGAATCTTCTTCAGCCAGAAAGTGGTGAATCTATGGAATTCACTGCCACAGAAGGCTGGGGAGGCCAGGTTATCAAGTACATTTACAACTGAGATAGATAGGTTGATTATCAAGGCGATCAAGGGATACGGGGAGAAAGCAGGAGAACAGGGCTGAGGAACTTATCAGCCATGATTGAATGGTGGAGCAGACTTAATGTGCTGAATGGCCTAACTTTTTCTCCTTTGTGTTATGGTCTTACGTACACATCAATATCCTGAACAGATCATGGGGAATGAGTGGATTTGCTGAACTTATTTTCAGGAAGGCATTTGACAAAGTACCACAGAAAGAGATACTACACAAAATAAGAGCTCATGAAAAGGAGATAACATAATACTGAGAATAGAGGGTTTGCAATAGGAAACAGAGAATAGACAGCAGGGGACAATTTTTGGGATGGCAAGATTTCAGATTAGTGCTCAGGTCACAGCTATTTACAATTTATATTTACACATGAAGATACAAATTTTTGCTCCATTTGCTGTTGACACAAAATGCTGAGAAAGTAAACCATGAAAAGGACATAAAGAAACTACAAAAGGATATAGACAAATGAGTGAACAAAAATTTGTAGCTGAGGTGCAACACAGGAAAATGTGAACTTCTCCATTTAGGCAGGAATAGAAAAGCAGCATTATACTTAACTTTATTATTGATTCATGGGATGTAGGCATCCCCAACTGGCCATAATTTATTGTACATCCCTAATTGCCCTAGAGACGATGGTAATGAGCCAGGACACACACTGCTGTAAGGAAGGGAGTTCGAGCATTTTGACCAAGCGATGATGAAACAGTAATATGGTTCCAAGCCAGGATATTGTGTAACCTCGGAGGAACTTGCAGTTGGTAGCATTCCCGTGCATTTGCTGCCCTTGTTCTTCTAGATGACAGTCCTTGAGGATTTGAAAAATTCTGTGAGAGGATACTTAGTGAATTGCTACAGTGCATTTTAACGATTAAACTGATAGTAGGTGTTGAAGGTGGTGGATGTGACTTAAGTGGGCTGTTTGTCATGGATGGTGTCAAGCTTCTTTAATGTTGTTGGAACTGCAGTCAAGTGGGAAAGCATTGCATCACAGTGCTGACTTGGACCTTATAGAGGTGAGTAGGCATAGGAGAGTGATGAGCTTAGTTACTTGCCACTGAACTTGTAGCCTGACTTAGATTTGTAACCATGGTATTGGTGTCCTGGTCACAGTAACACCTAGGATGATAGTCGGGAAATTCAGCAATAGTAGATGTGATGGTCATTGATTGGAACTTATATGCACACACGTTGCTTGCTATTTATTGATCCAAGATTGGACGTTGCCCAGCTCTTATTTTTCGCGGTCAAGGACTGTTTCAGTATCTAAGTCAAAAATAGTACTGAATATTATGCATTCATCAGCAAACATCCCCAGTTCTGACCTTGTGTTGAAAGGAATATTTTGATGACGCAGCAGATGATGCCCAAAACCCTGAAGAGACCAAGTCCTGGCAAATCTGTCATTCTTTCATTTTTATTAGTTTCTGGAATGTCTGCTTTATTATTCAAAAAGTTTGTAATTTCATTTTTATTGTATGCAGTATTCTTGACTAACCATTTTCTTATAAATACTCGTTAAAAAATAGATTGTGATATCCTTGCACATTTCTAGCTACATTCCATTTTGCAGCATTCATTGGCTCTTCCTTTGTATCTTTTCCAGTCTGCTGGGCCATTTGTTGTCACAGGTACCTAAGTACAGTGAAAAGTTTTGTTTTGCATGCAGGACAGGTGGATCATATTCAATTAAGGTCATACCAATCACAGGGTGTTTAGATAGAATGAGGCATACAAGGTCACACAGGAAGTGCACAAAAGCAAGATCAACATTAGATTTGAAATTAGAGGGGTCTATTCAGCAGTCTAATAACAGCAGAGAAGAAGTTATTGTTGAATCTGTTGGGACATGTGTTTAAGCCTCTGTATCTTCTGTCTGATGGAAGAGGGCATAACTGGGGTGGGAGAGGTCTTTGATGTTGGCTGCCTTTTCACTCAGGAAATGCTGTCTGCTGTGGACCTGTTGCATCGGCAGGAAAATTGTAAGGCATCAAAGCAGGCTGGGTGGTTAGAGATGATGTGAGCTATGACTAAGCTCTTGGAGCATTTCATAATTATGGATGTCAGAACCACTGGGTGGTAGTCATTGAAGGACTTTGCATGTGCTTTCTTTGGTACTAGGATGGTGGTCTTGAAATAGATGAGGACTTCAGATTGTAGCTGATCCACACAGTATCTGAGTGCAAAACAGGAACTCCATCTGGGCCAGTCATTTTCCTTGGGTTCACCTTCAACAAGCTGATCTGATATCTGCAGTGGTGACTGAGGAAATAGGTGTCGGGGCTGTTGGGGCAGGGTGACATCATTCCACTGAGATAATGCTCGAATTGATCATAAAACCCAAAAAGCAGATCAGGGACCAATGTGTTTTTGTTCTGCTTCATTTTGTATCCCATACACTATTCGGAGAATCTGTACAATCCCTGCTTTTTGTTGACATTAGCTCTACTTTCTCCTTTAGGCTAAATTACTTTTTACACAACTCTCAGTTTTACACAGTTTAAGGGCATCAGTTTCTATCTTATTCTTTTAAAATTAGCTGTACCAAAATCTTAAGTGCATTCTTTCCTTTTCATAGACAACTGAAGACTTTTTGTTGCTTCCAATAAGATGGGCTAAAGTGAAACTGCTGCATCATTCACTTTTTTTTAAACAGTTTTCTCAAGATCCAGTGTTTGTAACTCACTACATACATGGATAATTACAGTTTTCAGTGCAGAGGTATAGTTGTATTCTTTAACATCTAGAGTTATAAACAACATATAACAATAGTGACGCCATTCAGAAATTCAGACTCATTTCTAATCCATTCAAAACCCAATTAAAAATGCATATAAACGCTTAACTGAGTATTGCTTTTCACCCAGTTTTACTTCGGCTTTAGTGTATGTGCCCATGTTGCCTTTAAGCTTACAAGGTAAATGTCAAGTAGCATAAAATGGCAGTAAAAATATCTGCAGTTTATTCAAGTCAGACTGTGTCATACACTAGGAATGTGAAAGCAGATGTCTCCTTTTAAAGAAGCAGAGTTTCAAGAGCTTTCTTTTACATTACTGGTAAAAACAAAAACAAAACTGTTAATATATCTTGCATTCAGTTCCATGAAAAACCACAAAAGGGCTTTGATTGAGAAATGAAATCTTCCATTGATACCAAATTTTCTATTTGTTACACTTCATTTCATACAGACATTTTGGCGTTTATGCGCGAGAAAATGGTGCTGTCCCTGGCTTTACACAAAAACTAGCACAATATTTATGAACAATTTATACCTGAATTTTTTTCAAAGTGATAAAATTGTGTATTTATACATATAGTAAGTAGAAAATTCTGAACAAATATATCAAACTGGAATAATTCAATAAATGTACTGCATATTTTCAGACTGAGTTTCATGTAACTGCTGCTGCAGGAGTTCAATAGTGCTCTGCACCTTGTCATCTTCTGATGCTCCACATCCTTTATTCTTTAGTCTGTGTGCAGTAGCAGCCAGCATTTCTGAAATTCCACCAGTGGCAGTTCCAACCAACGTGAACTATGACACAAAGCATTTGAGTGTTGATAGTGAGGAATATACACAAGTTGGAAATTCCTGAATACAAAGACTCATTAAAATAGAGAAAATCAAAAACAATATTTATACTTTGTTGAAATTTTGTTTTGAATGATCACTAAGGTAGATATTTGTTGACTTGCCCAAGTGACCCTTGAATGGCTTCTTATGCTGTTCCAAAAGGCAGTTAAGAATCAACCATGTTGCTGTAACTGGGAAAAGGGGAGGAAGTAAATATGGGTTAAGTTGAAGAGTTGTAGTATTAATTCCACTGTCTGACTTCTGACCAACTTTTCTCTAGTAGCTATTTATTTAATTTAATTAGAAGTTTCCAAGCATCAGAGGATTGCCCAGTGGCATAGGGTCCCCATACACGTCTTAATACACTTCAGAAATAATTATCTGTCCTTTAGAAAATCCAAGCCATCATTTCTTTAAAAACTTTTAAAGCTATTGCAGGTTAAACTCTTTGATCTTGCAGCACATGCACATTTCCAACAAATTTGTGTTACACGAAGGAACTAGCAAGAGCAGCCAACAGCCTGCAAATTTAAAAATGAAGGCACTTTGAAACATTAAATGTTTTACTCACATTGGCGATCAGGTCATTAAATTGCACACTAGTTTATTAATAACTTTGTATTTCAAACGATGCATGACATTTTCATGGCTGCATGTAGATTATAATGTTAATTCATTTCTGATCTATGACATTCTGTAAAAGAACATAGTTCACAAACTTTCACTTGCAATTTTCTGATTAAGTTCAAAATGAAAATAATATAAAATGCATACTGCATTGCAGCATGAAGTTTTCTGCACATGCTTCATTTGAAACACTGATTTGTGCTTGTTACAGAATCCTCATTTGGTACATATGGAACATTTAGAGACAGTGTTTCCTTAGAGACTAGCAAAACTGCAAAATAAATTATAATGGACTGATGTAGAACTTTTTACAAACAGTTCTTTTGTGAAAATAAGGATGAAAAGAAGTTTACACTTATATACTAAAAGGGATCATAATGATTTGGAGGGGTGGACATGATGATGTAGTGCTGATGCCCTTGAATAAAAAGCCATCCTAACTGTGATTATTTATCAACCATCAATTGTCAAAAAACCCCATCTGTGATTCCTGATTTCCCTAGGAGAGGGAATCTGCCATCCTTAGCTGGTCACACATACCTGTGACTCCTGACCTACAGCTATGTGGTTGACTCTTAAGTGCCGAGAGATGGACAATAAATATTGGCCTAGCCTGTAACTCCCACATGCCATGATCAAAATTTTAAAAATAATTAAATCCAGTAAACTGAAAAGTGTAATTTATCCATAAACCATAATCACAAGCAACTTCACATACTTACAAGTTGCACAGATTCCTTTGCTAGTCTGTGGCCACCAGTTGAAAATAACAAAAAACTCAGAAGGAGGTGACTGATTAGGTCTTTGAAGTGACTTTGTTCTTTGTAGAGATTCCCACTGACTAATGCAGTCTGCACTTCCTCAAAAGTCACAGATGTCTTGTTGATTAGAATCTTTACTTGATTGTACACAGATTTCATATGTTCCTGTGGAAAAATGTCCTACAATATTATATACATTCTAACAGTGACTATGTTAAAAGTACTTGATTTGCAGAATTGCACTATAGTCTATGTTCTAGGCTGTCTTCATTTATTAAAGCACCTTTTACAACTTATGTACATAGACATGCCTATGTACATAAACTTCTAATGGCTGGAGGGAAAGCTACACTATAACACAGGTAGAACGGTGCTGTGGCTCCACCCTCATAGTCCCTGAGCACTTGTGGTCAGCACTTATATTGTAAAGGCAGAAAGGTCCTTCAGCAGTTCACTTAGACATTGCAGTCAAGAATTTATAAAATTCTAACACAATACAATTTGACCTGAGCTGATGTCATATTACACTCAACCCTGCATCTCAAAGAATATGTTAAATATCAGTGCTAATTCTGTAACCACAGCCTTCCAGAAATAAGTTTTGTCAGAATGCTGACTTTCCATAATTGCTATACAGCTTGTATTTCAATGTATAATGTATTTCAAATGAAAATAAATAAAATATAAATTAAACAAGAAGTGGCAAGTCTGGTTTTGTTAATATCACCTAATTGGAGATACTGATGGATGATTTCATACTAATGGATGATTTAGGATGAAATGTATTCCCTAAAATGTTTTTCTCTACTGTCTATCTCCTGACTAGCCTTTTAGCTTGCAGTAATCCACTCTTTCCCAGCCAAAGTGCAACCCACAAATCTCCAGCAAGAGCTTCCCTTTTCATCCACCCATCAACTTCAGGCTCTTTTCAGTAATATTCCCTGTTCCAACTGCTGCCCTCTCGGTGGTATATTCTGGTCAAAGGATTTGGGTTCATATACATGCCATCTCCACTTCTCAATTTCACAATCACTTCCATACTGCGGGATGACCCATCTAACATCAAGGCATAGCAGAGTCAACACTTTGTTCAACTGGTAAGCAAAAATACCAAGCCCTCCTCATTTAGCCAATGAGAGGTAAAAGGATTTGTGAAAAATTTGATCCTGAATTTAATGAAGGTGACAAAGTTAGAAATCAGCAAGATAATTTAGTTCCTTCGGAAACAATACTTGTTTCATCCCTCCTTTGCTGAAACTCTATCCATGCAACCATAACTTCAGAATTTAATGTAATTTGCCAATGGTCCTTATATCATACCTTAAAGTCTGAATTTGTAAAAATATGAAACCAATTTTCTATTATTCCTATCCCACTCATCTTGCACTGCAGTACCTTAGTTACCCAATTCATTAAAATAATTAGTTGTCTACCTCTTATACTCAATTTATTTTGTGGGAGGGAGGATGAGGAAATGGTTTTCCTACAAATGTATACAAGGGTCTTTTCTAACCTATTAAGTGAAAAACACAAGGGAACACATGGAGGTGAAATGATGAATAAATCGGTGTAGGGAAACACCAAAGCAATAGTGACTATAAATGTAATAAAAATCAGGTTAATGCAACATAGAAAAGCTGACTTTGAGCAGCTGGAGTTAGAATTTGGGGAAATGAAATGAACAATATTGAGAAATGTTTAAATTAGTATTCAACAAAGTGTAGCAGTACAGTCTGCAAAAATAACCAGAACAGCTAAACACTAAGGAGTTACCATGGGGAATAAAGATTCAAAGAAATTGAAGGAATGGAAAAGGAGATACAGCAGTGGATAGCATAAGGGAGAAAAGAAGGTATCAGGAGACAAGACTCTGGGGAACTGTAAAATTAACATATAAAAGAAATAAAATCATCTTATTTTACTATTTTGTCTGATGAGGAAAAAAATATTGTAGTAATAGGAAAATGGCAGAAAAATTTAATAATTATTTTCAATACTAATCAGTTGGGTGCGAGAGCAGAAATAACAAGTTTAAAAAGTGAAAAGTATTAAGTTAATCAAATTCCAAAACCCCTGGTTAAGATAGATTGCAACAGTATTTTCAAGCTCCTAGGGCAATGACAGCAGAAGATACCACTGATATCAAGAAATAGCTGAACCCTAACCCTATGGCAATGGATAAATGCACCTCTAGCCAAGCTGTTCCAGTGAGGTCACAAGACTGGCATCTCCCAATTATGTGTAAAATAGTCCGTTTTGTGGACAATCTAATCCAGCAAATTATCATTCCCTCAATCAAAGTGATAGAACATGTTAACAGTGTCATTGAGTGGTAATTATTCAGTAATATTCTGCTTGTCATTGCCCAGTTGGAGGTTATATCACAGCCAAGCATCGCCGGACCTATTTGCAGCCTTAGTCCACATGAACAAAAGAGCTGAACTCCAGAGGTGACGGGAGAGTGACTGACTATGACATGAAGGTGAAGTAATTGACCAAGTAAAGCAATGAAAAGCTCTGGCAGAACTAAATTCAATGGGAATTGTGCATTGAGAATGGGGGAAGAAATTTTCCACTGATTAAAACTTTTACCCTCTGACTTCAATCAATGTGTTTAGAGAAATGAAGACAACTCTGGAGAAAGTAGGACTTGAAGCTGGGCCTCCTAGCTCACAGGTACTGCATCACAAGAACTCAAGCATGATTACAAGGGACATTCCAACACTTGAGACAGTCAGAACAAAACTTCCTCAGCTGCAATCCACTCCCTTAATAAGTAACTGAACTGCAGGTTTCTTTCCCTTAGTCAAATTTTTTACGCACATCAAGCATTACCTTGAATCTCGACTCTTTTTAATCTCAGTAACAGTTCTTTTGTTTAAAAGAAAACTGATCAGAAAGTATTTGGAAATCTAAGTACACCACATGATGATCCTTATGGTTTTTACTTGGGAGATCATTTTCAAGGATATAGTCAACCAAGATTTTTCCTTCAGTTGACTTTCACTTTCTGGAGAATTCAGGTAATGTACGAATTTGTTCTTCATAATTATTTTAGTAGGTTTGAATGCAGCATTTAGAAATCTGTCACTGGTTGCATCCTTGGGAAGTGGTAAAGAGATGTGAAGAAGAAAACAAAATGGAAAACAGTAAAGTTATTAATTAAGCCTATTGCACATGATAGAAACCCACCATTAAATTACTTTCTTGTTGATTTTCCATATGTGGCTTGTAGTAGAATATCAAAAGCCAAAGCAACATCTCTGAGATATCATTTGCTGTCATCAATTGCTGTAGGGCAACATTGACCCAATCTCCAAACCGAACCAATAAAAACCAGCTCTCAAATATACTTGCTGAAGTTCTGCAAAACAAGTTGGAAAAATTTAAAGTTTACACAATAAAGAACCGAAATCCAGTTTATTCCAATTAGACTAAATATCATACCATTTCACTGTCCTAGAGAAAAACTCCTTTTTAAGGAGTCCCACTATTCCCCACCACCCCTCCCCATTCCCAATCTTGTGGATTTTGTATTAGTATTTTTGCAGCTATTAAACATGCTGGTCAGCTGTGTTCATCTGACATTCCTGTTGTCATCACTTAGTGATCTTGCAGGTCACCATTAATTCACTTGAACCATAGAATACGGTAAACGGTTGTTTGCCTGGAACAGTTTGGTAGGGTCTTACATATTAAAACATCATTTTCACAAGATGATACGTGTAAAACTGAATTCCTACTAAACAATATATATAATTTTGAAGGAACAGGGCTGTTGCCTGAGGTAGTTGAGGAGATTGAATGAAAAGACATGACTACAGATAAGCAAATATATAAAAGAAATAACCTACAATTTGCAATGAATAAACAGGTCCTTGAGAAATAAAGACTGAAATAAAATTGAATAGTCATGACTGACTCGGTGTAGCCATAGATTAAAAGCATTAGTAAACCTTAGGCAAAACAGAAATTGCTGGAAAAACTCAGCAGGTCTAGCAAAACCTGTGGAGAAAAAACAGAGTCAATGTTTTGAGTCCAGTGACTTTTCTTCAGAACTGAGAATAGCCAGGAAAGGTGGTAAATTTACTGAAGGGGCTGGGGGTGGTGAGGGTAAAGGTATGAGTGAAGAGGTAGAGATGAAGCCTAAAGAGAGAAAGATAAAGGGAAAAAGACAGGCAGACATAGGGACGGATACTGGTAAGTTAGGGAGAAATAAAAAGCTGACAAGTGCGGGGAAAAAAGGGTTGTCTGTGCTGAAAGCAGACCATGTCATGACAGGACCTGGGGTGTGGGGGTAGATAAAGGAACAAAGATGATGCTCAGGTTCTAAAATTATTGTATTTGATTACGGAATCCTGAAGGCTGTATGTTCACGGAGGATTGGACCAAATTTAAAACACCAGGAAGAAATTCAAAAAGGCAGAGAAAATAGAGTTATGTGCAAGCACCTGGGTGTCACCGGCAATATGATTATGTTAAACAAGCCTTAATGGAGATACAACAAAGGTTCATTCGATTGATTATAGGTAACAAAGTGTGGGGCTGGATGAACACAGCAGGCCAAGCAGCATCTTAGGAGCACAAAAGCTGACGTTTCGGGCTGATTGATTGCTAGGATGACGGGGCTGAGGATAAATTGAACAGGATTTCTTTTGAAGTTTAAGAACAGAGTATATATTCCAAATACAAATATGACGATTATGATCCAACTGTACATGTGACGATAATGGTCCAAGTTACAGTTTTGTACTCCGGTTTATCCAAGTACTATCCATTTCAAGTTAATGCAATTCAGAAGAATAAAGATTCTGTGACAGATTTTGGCTTTTCTGTATCCGTGAAAAACCAAAGCATCTAAACTGAAGATATTGCTTGACTTCTATGAGGCAGATGAAAGAAGGCCAAAGTCTCACACCAAGTGTATTTTTCAAGAGAAGGTTAGAAAATAAAATGTCAATTTTCTGAAATTTCAATCCTGGTGAGAGATTCCCTGGTTTCAAAAAAAGACATTTCAACATTTTACCTGGCATTAATATGGCCCATAAATTTACACCTGTAAGAATGAGAACCAGTCTCACCTGATACTTAAAATTCTTACAGGGCCTGAGAAGTTAGACATTGAAAGACTGTTTTCCATAGCTGGAGAGCTTAGATACAGCTATAATCATCTCATGATAAAACGGCATCTATTTAGGCCCGAGTACTCTGAAAAAGTGTAACTTTTATGACGACTTTGGGAATAGCATGGCTTGATTTCCAGAGTGCTACCCTAGTGAGGCAATGACAGGAATCCTTATATGTACAGTACTGGGATCAGATTGACTTTTGTCCAGTAAAGGGACTGTCATATGCACAACAAACTGTACTCAGTGGAATTTTCAGGAAGTGACCCTTCTAAAAAAAAAAGAGAGTAAAACACTTCAAAAAGGTGGCTACAGGAAGTCAAGATAACAAAGTGTGGAGCTGGATGAACACAGCAGGCCAAGCAGCATCTCAGGAGCACAAAAGCTGACATTTCGGGCCTAGACCCTTCATTAGACAGGCAGGAAGTCATCTGGTTCAGTCTGTGGCTTCAAAAACTGATACACTTAATGCAAAAGGACATATTCCAGGTTACACAGTGTGTATGACAAATATGACGATTATGATCCAACTGTACATGTGACGATAATGGTCCAAGTTATGACGATTATGATCCAACTGTACATGTGACGATAATGGTCCAAGTTACAGTTTTGTACTCCGGTTTATCCAAGTACTATCCATTTCAAGTTAATGCAATTCAGAAGAATAATTCCTGAATTCCTGAAACCACCCCCAAAAAATGGTGTTTCCAGACTTGACTGAGTCATTCTGAAACCAAGATGATGATTGCCTCAAAGCCTCAGGGCAGATTTTCTGCAAACAACAATTCAAGTTGTGGCTAATCAGCTTAGACCAGCAATATTGGGAAAAGGCAACTGTGAGAAATCACATGATAAATGTTGGGTTTTTTTTTAACCTTACATATGAACATAAGAAATAGGTGTAGGAGTAGCCATCTGGCCCATCGAGCCTGTTCTGCCATTCAATAAGAACATTGCTGATCTTTTCATGGACTCAGCTCCACTTACCCGCCTGCTCACCATAACCCTTAATTCCTTTACTGTTCAAAAATCTACCTTTGCCTTAAAAACATTCAAACAAGGTAGCCTCTACGGCTTATAACAAAGCATAGAGCTGGGTGAACACAGCAGGCCAAGCAGCATCCTAGGAGCGCAAAAACTGACGTTTTGGGCCTAGACTCTTCATCAGAAAAGCTTTTCTGATGAAGAGTCTAGGCCCGAAACTTCAGCTTTTGTGCTCCTAGGATGTTGATTGGCCTGCTGGGTTCATCCAGCTCTACATTTCATCTTGGATTCTCCAGCATCTGCAGTTCCCATTATCTCTAGCCTCTACTGCTTAACTGGGCAGGGAATTCCACAGATTCACAACCCTTTGGGTGATGAAGTTCCTCCTCAACTCAGTCCTCATTTTGAGGCTATGCCCCCTAATTCTAGTTTCACCTGCCAGTTTCTTGTTTTTAAATGTAGTCTGCCAATAAACACTGAAACAGCTGAAAGGTTATCATGTATGCTTTAACGGCTGGACAATGCAACATCAAGTGGTTTCCAAGACTATTTCTGCTCAAGTCCATCAGTACAGAAAACTAACTTCCTGGCAACAAGAATACAAGTAACTAACTGTGTGACGTGCAAACTTCAGCACAGTGGGTTCTGGTGCAAGACTGACTACAGAATACAACCACTATACTTTGGGAGTGTAAATATCTATTTTCAGCAGATCTGCCTGCACTATGTATCTTCCAAGACAAGCCAATTAATTTTTTGTTTATAACTTATACAAGTGGACTATCCTCTTTAACTCTATTTTCCTCGATTGTGTACGCTTGAGTGACCGCATGAATGAGTGGCATAGGTTAGATTTTTGGTGCGAACATTCTGGCTATTCAAATTGTCCACACTCATGGGTTAAGAAACACACATTTCTTCCTTTTCAAAAACACACTGATTATGGACAGCAGAAGAGGGAGCAGGGTTTCAGCAGTAATTGCTCACATTGCCCATAACACTGATGAAGGCTGAATCATGCAGTTAAAAGGATCAAATTCTGTGGTACAATAACATTTCACAATAATTTTTCCAGGAAAAAGACAAAAAATACAAAACAGTTACATTAAGGTCTTAAATCACAGCCTGAAGTAGTTCACACGTCACAGCTAAGCGAAAGATTAAAGAAGTGTCTTTTTAATGAAGCAAACACAGCCCATAAAACTCCAGGGTATTATTGCAACAGAGGTAACTGTTGACACAAGATAAATGTTCGCAGACAATAAAGATCTTTTCGGCCAAATCAAAGCTAGAAAATGTTTCCAAAGATTTCATTTGCTGAAAATAATTTTATGGCAAAACTAAAAGCTCACTCTGTATCTTCTTCATCCTGTAAATTCCTCTTCAAAATTTGAAAAATACTTATTAGGTGCTGAGACCAGGCAGCTGATGGCATGTCTGAAAAGAAAAAAAGTGGTTAAATCTTACATTATAACTCACACGACTATATCTAACACGGATCAATGCTACTTTTCAAATAGAGTTGTAGAATATCGCCTTAGAGAATAAGGGGTGATTGACTGAACAGAAAAGATGAGTTAATAGTCCAGGAAGCATAAATGAAAAGAGCACTTTTTGACGGAAGTGTTTGCAAGGCATGATTGGTTGAGAGATGTCACCAATTAAGACAAGATACTGAAACACGATGATTCAGAGTTAGAGAAATAAATGGCTTGAGCTGAGACGACTTACAATTATATAGCATCTTTAATATCAAACAATATTCAATACAGAATCTCCATAAGGAAGTATTTGCAAGGATACCCGAAGTCGGGTTATTGAGGTACATTTTCGGAAGCAACTTATGGAGGGAGAGTTAAAGAAATGAAGACGTTTAAAAGGAGGGAATTCTGGAGCTTAGAATCCATGGAAGCTGCTTGCATCACTGAAAATGCTGGAGTGCTAAAAATTGGGATAGGAAGAAGCCAGAATTGGAAAGCAGAGAGATCTCAGAGCGAGTAGGATAGGAAAGGTTAGAAACTGAGGGATATGCGAGGCCTTTACTTGGAATGAAACAAAATTGTTCGAGCTATTTTTCCTGGAGTGTCAGAGGGCAAGGGGTTACCTTATAGAGGTTTATAAAATCATGAGGGACATGAATAGGGTGAACAGTCAAGGTCTCCTCAAGGTAGGGTGTCCAAAACTGGACTCCATAGGATCAAACTGAGAGGGGAAAGATTTAAAAGAGACCCAAGGGGCAACATTTTTATACAGATGGTGGTGCAGGTTTGGAGAGAACTGCAGAGGAAGTGTTGGAAACTGGTACCAGTACAAAATTTAAGAGGCATCTAGATAGGAAGATATGAATAGGAAGAGCTGAGAGGGATATTGGCCAAATGCTGGCAAATGGGATGAGATTAATTTAGAACATCTGGTTATCATGGATGAGTTGGACGATAATTACTTGCTCAAAGATCTTGCAAAAAGAAAGGAGGTTAGGAATAATTGGTAATTTGAGTACGGAGATACTGAAGTTAACAATTTTAGGGAGAGACATGGCGATGGTACTTTTGAGCACACGGCTGGATAGGTATTTACATAGCCAAGTGAGTAGGTTGTACCGTGTTTGCAAGATTGTTAAGAGAGCAAGTGGCAAATTTTTTTAAACAAATTTTTTTTTGAGTATTTGGACAATGAGAAAAAGAGCAGAAACTGTTAATGTAAGGACAATGGGCTGAGCTGGGTGAAAGGAAGGCGCAGGTGCTATCACCGATGGAGTTAGAATGTCAGGACCAAAAAAACGCTCAAAGGTTTCTTATATATCAGATGCAGACAACTAAAGAAAAGTCTAAGGAGAGTGTGGCAAGTGTAGAAGTAGTAGTTAGGTTTTCTGAACAGTTTTGCTTTCTATTATGACCCTAGAGGTAAGGATTTAACAATCAAGTTTGAGTAGTTATTTAATATGGATAACTGATATAACAGATTTGCTAGAGGACACTATGACAACGTGTCCACATTTTCAAAAGACTGTAGCCCACAAGTTCAAAACCAGAGCAAAGTGAGATGGTTTAGGACAAACACTGGTGGAGATGATCAATTCATCAAGGTGGAGGTGAAGCACCCGAGGAACATATTGATGTCAACTTTAACATTCACAAATGTCACAGCAGAGCTGGGGAGAATGAAATTTGGTGTCTACCAGTAAATAATTTGGTGAACAGTTTTTCTAGAGAAGAGCTTTTTTTTTAGGAGAGGCAAGGATATATGAATGAAGGAAGGAATAAAAATGTGTCGGGAAGGGGCCTTATAAATACGTCAAGTGGTGAGGCACTGAGAGATTGATTGCTTGAAAGCTAAATACACATAAATTAAAGGTGGAGAAACTAATCAATATACGAGAGGACTAATAATTAGCAATGGGCAAGGAGAGGTCATGCATTGACTAAAATTTTCCATGCTGAGGAGCCAATCACCATATCTGACCAAGATGATGAGTGACTTTCTCAACTGAAATCTCCGAATGATTTAGAGTGAAGTAACTAGTTATTCGCCAAATGATTTTTCCTCCCTCCTCATGATTTACTGGTTACTTACCACCTTCCCATGTAGGTACAGTTGTGGTTTTTATCTCCCAATATGAGGAAACTTTGGTGTAGTTCATCACTTCCATATTTGTGTGCTAAAGCACTGCATACTTAAAATATACAATTTAACTTGTGCAAAGTGGTTAGCTGTCCTCCGAAATGGCCTATCAAGCCAATCAATCAATCAGCTGTATCAAAACTGCTGTCAAGTGTAAAAAAAGATAAAAAATCGGACGAACCAGTCAGCATCGACCTAGGCACCAGAAATGATAACACCAATCCCAGTCCTATCAACCCTACAATGCCCACCTTATAAACATCTGGGAACTTGTGCCAAAATTGGGA
Source organism: Stegostoma tigrinum (assembly GCF_030684315.1). NCBI lineage: Eukaryota > Metazoa > Chordata > Chondrichthyes > Orectolobiformes > Stegostomatidae > Stegostoma > Stegostoma tigrinum. The sequence goes on along the minus strand of NC_081356.1, from coordinate 57,153,264 downwards.
GAGCTGTCTCTCAGGCTAGTCAAGCAACAGCCTGATATTGTCTGCAAATGATTCTAGGAGTATGACTACCATCCATGAGTATGTCCTGCCCCACTGGAGGTCACAGTGCAGTGGTATTCAGATGGGAGTAACATATACAATGACACAAATTGCTCACAACAAAAGTAAAGAGAAAATCTTGAACCAATTACATTAAATAACATATCAGATCTAAATTGTGTAATCCTACCACATGATAGAGGACAGTTAAACAATTAACAAGAATGGGTGGTTACACAGATGTACCCATCACTAATAATGGATGGTAATGCATTACCATCACAAATCCCCCACTATCAACATCATGCGCACAAACATTGACCAGAAACTGAACTTAGCCAACCACATGTGTGTCTACAGGTACATGTCAGAGGCTAGGAACTTTGTGTTGAGTAATTTATCTCCTGTCTACGCAATGCTTGTCCCCAGGAGTGTGATGGAGTACTCCCCATGTGCCTGGATGGATGCAGCATCAACAACGTTCAAGAAGCCTGACAGCATCCAGGACAAAGCAGCCCACTTGATTGGCAATATATCCACAAGCATTCACTTCCTCTACTACCAATGCTCAATAGCAACAGCGTATACAACGTACAAGATGCACTGTAGAAATTCGCTAAGGATCCTTAAGAAAGTACCACCGAGACTCACAATTACTTCCGTCTCAAAGGACAAGAGTAGCAGATACATGGGAACACCTCCACCTGCAAGTTCCCCTCCAAGCCAATCACCATCTTGACTTGAAATATATTGCCATTCTTTTATTGTCACTGGATCAAAATCCTGGGATTTTATGCCCGAGAGCATTGTTGGACGACCTACAGCGCACAGACTGCAGCAGTTCAAGAAGGAAACTCACTATCACCTTCCCAAGGGCATCTAGGGATGATCAATAAATGCTGGCCTGCCAGCAATACTCATGTCCCACAAGTAAAAATAAAAAAAACTCTTGAGTTTATAACAGAGCACTTGCAAAAACATAAGACAATGGCAGAGAGTGTACATGGTTCAATGAAAGGTTTTTCTTGTTACAAATTTATTAGAAGTTTTTGAGGATATAACGAGCTAGGTAGATAAAGGGGAACTACATGATGTGGTGTATTTGGATTTCCAAAAGGTGCTTTATAAGATGACACAAAGAAGGTTACTATACAAGATAAAAGCTGTTAGTGATAGGAGTTATTAATTCGTGTTCTTCAGTTAATAACCACCAGGCTTACAGTCATGATATCTGGGTGACTCTTATAATACTGCATCAAATTGACTCAGCAGTTTAATTCAGTTTATATTGATAGCTTTATAAATCTCTGGAAGAATCATACTGTATATACTAAGACTAAACCAATAATACCCATAGTGGTAATTTCCTTAATAGAAAAGAACTGGCAGGAACTAGGTGGCCAATTCCAATAACTATTTTTCTCAAGTTTAACTTTGTTTTTTCCCCCAAGTTATCTTGTAATTGACTTCATTTGATTTGGATCATCCAAAATGTGATCAAAAAATTATGAATAAAACAACTTGCAAGAGTTCCAAGCAATGCAAATAGAAGCTGACACCATGCAGAAATCTTCCACATGGTGGTCACATTGAGATCTGGCCAAGACTTTTGTTTGAAATGCCAAATTCAGATAAAATGTAGTGAAGTGTCTAGACAGAACTAAGGCTACTAATTTATTTTCTATCACGAGGTGGTTATTATGGCTCAAGTCTTGCCGCCTATGTAAATTGTAGGCTGTGTTTCTCATAATATTACAAAGAAGCAGCAAATTTCAAATGCTTTGGGAGGAATTTTACTAGATTTTTGGAGGGAAGCTTGGTGTTAGGGTAAATGCGCAAAATTAGAGAAAATGCTTCAGGCTGCCGCATCCAACTGCTTCTCCCAGTGACCAGCTGAGTCCAATTTCAGCAAATTGTCTAGTAGCAGTGCAATTGCGATGAATAATTATGCAATTAATTTCTGCGTAACTTTCCCTATATCTCAAAAACTCAGGTGTGGCAGCTACACTGTGGCAGTTTAAGGCTTTCTAATCTGCAGTTGTCGACTTGCTTGCCAAGCTGATAAGTTTGTTGACTAACATTTTGTTACCATGTTAGGTAACATCACCAGTGCACCTCCAGTGAAGTCTTTAAATGGCAAAATAGGACAAGATTGATGCCTTCCACTTGACAGAGGCTTGCCATTGACTGCGGTGGTCCTGGAATCTGATGCCCATGATAGACGTGATACTATAGAGCTGTATGGGCAGCCATACCCATCAGACTGACCTCACCTCCATTCTGTTCTCCCCTTCCATTGAAGGATGTTAGCTGCCATGCAGCAGGATGGACAGAATCAGTGCCCCCTGCCACTATCTCAGGCCACCTGCCATTCCTGACTGGCAAACCAAGCCAGTAGGGTGCCTCCCATAAGATTGAACTCAAACATGCATCTTCTGCGTAGGAGGCTGGGATTTGAAAAGGGCCCCAATAGCCAAACATTTTCTAAGTCTGGAAATGTGTTCCACTTAGTACTGCCAACTGAGTTGATTTAAGTAGCTGAACGGAAATATAGAATATATCTCAGCACTTCCAAAGTTCTCATACAAAAAGTTTACAAATTCTCTGCCTAACTGAATATTATAGATATACATACTCAGCTTTTCTTTTGTATTTTCATAAATTACAGAAAAGTCTAGTTGGCTGATTCTAAGCACAGACCCTTTTCCAACGATCTTGTGATATTTCAATCCAAAGCAGCAAAAGAGTTGAAGATAAAGTCCGACAGACGGACCATGAAATGACATTGTATTCATACAATATATTTTTGTATAATAAATAAGCTGTAGTCACCATTCAACAACAAAGGAATTTCATATACTGATGCTCACGCTGTAATTTCGAGGCCCTGTTCTGTTCTGTTCCTCCACTTGCTTCCCTTAGTCACACTAAATACAATACAAACGAGGGAAAGCCTTGAATCTGTCCTACTTTCCTCGATGAGCCTCTGCACTGAGAGACATTGCATCCTTAGTCAGTTTCATTGCCATTTTAGCTGTCATTGTTCTCTCTCCTATGCTCACATCCCTCCTGCTCTACATCCATTTTCATGCTTGTTAACTCTCCTACGCACATACATGGCCATCCTGTTCTTCATTACATATCCTGTGGCTCTGCTATGTCCATGACCTGAAACGTAGGCAGATAATTTCTGATTATTTCTTATATTTCTCACCACGCACATCCCCCAACCCTCTCCAAGTTGCGTGGTCACTTTGCTTGCAAATGCATTAACCACTGGTCCCTCAGAGGTCTAGACAACAGCAGAAACAGTTAGAGGGAATGTAGTTCACAACAGAATTTCCTACTGCACTGAAATAAAATTCTCCCCAAGTCACTCATTACCGTACTTTCAAACTCCTAAACACTAAGCTCTAAGTCCTCCAACTGTCCAGGTATTTGTACAGCTGATGATTTGATCAATTGCTCTTTTCATCCAACTTGTTCATGCCTTTGTTTCAAGCAAAGTCTCAAAGTCTCCTTCCAGATTTTTTCATTCAAAATTGTTCTCCATCCATCTGCCAGCCCAATTCCAAAGATCAACTCTGAGCGGATCTAGCTCAAAACAGATTTAACCAATCCTGGTCAAACTAAGATGGTTCATGTCTGACTCAAATAGGGCCTTTATCGCCAACAGACCCAGTACCAAGGAAGCATTAGGTTAAGTCCTAGCCTTCCTACCCCATGTTCTCTGTAACTAAGAAGCATCCAGAAATAAAGGAATCCACAAGATTGACATTGTTCAAGACGGTCCTCATTTTAATTTTTTCTACCCAACAGAATGTGTGCATCATTGGTAAGGCCAACAGTTACTGTTGATTTTTAATGGCCCTTGAGAAGGTGACAGTGAGCTCCACCTTGACAACAGAGTGGCACATAAAGTGCTTCAGAGAGCTGTTAAGATTCAACCACTTTGCTATGTGTCTGGCATCACATGTTGGTCAGAACAGACCAGCGAGCAATTCCTTCCTTAAAGGACATTCATGAACTAGATGAATTTTGAACAACCATCCAGAAGTTACATGGGTTTACAGGGTGAGATGCAGAGGGGTGATTAGTGATGAACTCATTGTTCACTTGTATTATCCCTTTAAAATTATCCCTTAGGATGTCAGGACCTGCACAGATTAGCACAGAAATCCTACGATTGCAGTCGCTCAAGATTCTACCACAGGTTGCGTTATGCTGTTAAAAAGTTAGTTCTGATTCAACAAGACTTAAGATTTTCACTGGAGTTTGTTCTAAACAGTTATACTGGGCTTGAAACATTAACTATGTTTCAATTTCTCCAGAATTGTTAATGTACCAGATTTCAAGTATCTGCAGTACTTTGTTTTTATAAGATTTTTGTTGTTCTTTGATATGATAATATTTAGGTAATCAGTTCACTCATTAACAATGAAGAACATACATATTCCAGCCTATGGAGAAGCAGGATATACTGACAGTGACATTAAATTTCTGCCTTTTACATACATGTGTAGATATCAGAAGTTGCTGTTTATCTTTCCAGTTGCCAGCATAAGTACACCGAAGTCCAAGTCATCATCCCCTGCCTGCCAAGTTAGCATCATTGTGTTTTGTATTCTTCACCTCTGCAATGAGGTTACAGAAAAATTACGAAGTGGAGCCATTCACCATATTGACAAGCTTTTGTTTTGAAAGTTCAGCTACATTTCAGAACAGCTTCTATGCACACATCTCTCGCTGTCATGTAATTTATGTAAGTAATGTAGCCAGAGGCCTACACAGCTATAGACACTCTGTCAAGCATAGAAGGCCCTGATACAGAATTTATCTACATAGTATCACCACTGAATCCAACCATGCATTTAAGTTATTTTCCTATAAATTTGATGATAAGTAATTACCCAAGTCCATAAAAGGGACTATAGGACATCTCTCGGTGAGAGGAAGAAAGAAAGAATATCATTTACATAGCTTGAGGGGCATTACTCTGCATCATGAATGGGCAATGGAGGGCTTCCTCCATGAATCATCATAGCTGATAGATGATTCAGCCCATCACCATACATCACAGTCTAGACTTTACCCATCTGAGCTAACCAACTTGCACAAATTTTAAACCCGTCATTTCAGAACAACGAGGAATGATTTTTGAGGTTTTTATAATGATAAAACGGTTCTGATAGAAATAGTTTCTCAAGTGGAACAAGAATCTTAAAATTAGTACTGAGATAGGAGTGAAAAGTCAGATAATTTTTCTCACAAATAGAAATGAAAATCTGGAAAGGTCTCTTGCAGAAAGCAATGACTGCTAAATTATTAAGGATAATCAGGCTTATGGATCAAAGGTGGGTCAATGGAACAGATCAGCCATAGTTTAAATGAAGAGCAAAATAGGTTTGAAGGACTGAATAGGTGATAATGGGAACTGCAGATGCTGGAGAATCCAAGATAACAAAGTGTGAAGCTGGATGAACACAGCAGGCCAAGCAGCATCTCAAGAGCACAAAAGCTGACGTTTTGGGCCTAGACCCTTCATCATCTTTGTTATCTTGAAGGACTGAATAGCCTACTTCTGTTCTTTTGTAAAGCGAAAAGTGCCTTTAAAACCTCACGTCACTACTTTTATGCAACATTACATATAACAAAGGTTCATAAAAAGCTTCATACAAAAGTTAAAGCAAATAAATTTATAAAGGACAGCAGTGAAGGAGATAAGAGGACAAATGGAAAGACAGCAAAAGAGGAAAAAAAACTTCTGAGCAGACGTTAAAGCACACTCCAAGACTTGAATGTTATACTTTCACATCCCACATCCACAACTTGCACACACAGATTCTTAGACACATAAATGATTAATGAATATAAGAAAGGCTCATCATGCAATACATCACTTTTCAAAACTATTATGTATCGAGCCACCACAGCCTAATTCTGTGCCAGCTTGAAACAATTAACCTCAAGGAAAGGTCACTTGTTCAATACAATTGCCCATATTCATTTTAAATAGCATGTCTATATAAACAGTGTGCCTGTCAGAAACGCAACAGCAATTAAGAAACATCAACTCCGATCCACTAACATGCAACCATTTCACCATCAGAGGGCATCTATCCAGCAATATGACCTGGAACACAAATAACTAATATCATATACATCGATACAGAAAAGGAAATCAAGAATAAAATAATGCCAGTCATTACAGATGGTAGGATGTCTGGTCATATCTAACGAAGAAAATTCTATGATTCAGCTCTTTCAAAACAGTTGAGGGAATCAAAATACAGGCAATCCCCAGGTTGCAAACAGGTTCTGTTCAAGGGCCAGTTCGTAAATTAATTATATGCAGTTGGAACACAACATGAACAACATAAAGGAATTGTTTGTGGTACAGGAAATGCTTGAATGTCAGGTTTTTAAAAATGAAACCCCTATGTGAGATTGCGTTCATAAATATGAACGTTTATATATCGGACGCCTGTAAATTGGGGATCCCCGTACTATAATACCAAGATCCTGTAAGATCTAATCCTAAACCTAATCCAAATATGACATCAAGACAACCTCACAATTATTATACTTTAAACCCAAAGGCTGTTGTTTTGCGGAGAACAGCAGAAGATAAATGTTGACTTATACGATTGCACGTTTTGTTAAGCATTAGTTATTGTACTTCACAGGTTATGAATGCTACTCAGCATTAATGATTGTTAAGTTGCAGGAAGTATAGGAACATAGAAACAACAGAAAGCCATTCAGCCCCTCAAGCTTGTTCTACCATTCAATGAGATCATTACTGATCTATGGTCTAACTCCAAATACCTGCCTTTGGCCCATGTCCCTCTATACCTTTGCTTAACAAAAAATTATCTATATCAGATTTAAAATTATTATCTGACCCAACAGCCACTGCCATTTGTGGAATAAGAAGTTCCTAACATCTACCACCCTTGGGTGTAGAAGTGCTTCCTAACATCTCTCCCGAACAAAGAAATGAAAGAACTACAGATGCTGGAAATTGGAAACAAAAGCAGAAATTACTGGAAAAACACAACAGCGTCTGGGAGCATCTTTGGAGAGAAAACAGAGTTAATGTTTCAGGTGCGGTGACCCTTGTTCGGAAGTGTTTTATCTTTCCTGAACAGTTTGGTTCTAATTTTTAGACTATGATCCCTAGTTCTAGATTCTCCAACCAGTGAAAATAGTTTATATTTATCTTCCTTCTCTTTTCCTTTCAATATATTGATGACTTCGATCAGGTCACCCCTTAACATTCTAAATTCCAGAAAAAACAGACCTAATTTGTTTAATCTGTCCTTATAACTTAAACATTAAAGTCCAAGTATTATTCTTGTACACCTATGTCGTGGTGTCTCCAAGCCCAAGTATCCTTCCAGATCTGCTTACAGTATTCCAACCAGCATTTTGTATGATTGTACCATAACTTCTGCATCCTTGTGCTCCAGTCTCTAGAAATAAAAGCCAACATTCCATTAACTTTTTAGATTATTTTCTACAATATTCATGATATCTTACAGATCCATCCACCTGAAACCCCAAGTCTCTTCGCACATCCACTACATTTAGCTTCACACCATCTGGAAAATACTCTAATCCATCCTTTTTCAGTCCAAAATATAGCACATCACACTTGGTTAAATTAAACTCCATCTCCACAGTTGTGCCCATTCACTTAGTCTATCAATATCCCTTTCCTCCATGAAGCATCAAAATTGAATTTGTATCACGCATACTCAACATATCAAATCAAGTCTCATGGGCAGAATGCCAGTGTTCCTTTATACTGCCTATGGTCAGATGTTTATACGCAAGAGATGTCTGTTTTGTTTACCTCAGAGAGCATCCCAATCAAATAATTCCAGCAGCAACTTTAGGTGCTTTTAAAAAAATTATTTATTCTCACTCACTTCCACCGCAACACGCGATTTTATTCAATTATCTCTCACACAAAAAAACTTGATTAAGTGTTACAGCTTACGATTCTCAGTGTCTTTCTCAGTTTCTTAGATGATACCGATTACTTAGTTGAGGTGGAGGTTTTATAAAGTGAAGAGGAAGATAAAGAAGGACTGAGGACAGAAATCAGCTAAGTGCCAATTTTGGAGATTTCATTGACAGTTTCTCTCTGTGAAGTCTATTGAGTTTTCTCACACTATTTTCCTCGACTTGCCTCATACAACCCTATGGTGCCCCACTTGTCGTATTCTCCTATTTTCTGTCGGCACCAGACATCCTGATATCCCTGGCACTGACATCATATCTAAAGGCCAGCAGTGCACCCAGTCAAATGCTGGCAGTCCAAGGCTGCCCTGTGTGGTTGTTTCATTTGGTTCAGACATTGCAGACAAAGAAAAATTAGCACCCCACTTTGCAGACAGGGACAGGACAGAGTGGTGCAGAGAAAAGCCATCCTGCAAATTAACCCACAACAACACACCCTGTCTGCTTGATCCCAGGCTGCCACTGGATCAATGCAATATCCATGACCCAGAGGAATGTGCAGCAATACCACAAGGAGGCCAACAACCTGCCCCTTCTGCAAGGGTAAATGCCAATATCTTCGCTCTGGTACCTCACACTCATTCCATCTCTGCTACTGCACCCAGGGCCCATGGTCTATCACTCTCACCATTGTGCACAGCATCTTCACTCATCCACTCTCGTCCATCCAATCCTCTAGACCTCAAATTCTGCATGGCCTCTCCACTACTTACTCAAACAAGACAATATCATTACCTTTCCCCTATCTGCACTAACAATAGCAGCTGTATCGGCCAATTTCATCTCAGTGCCTTCCTTTGTCACTTTCCAGAAGAAAATGGCCCCAAGTGGGTTGAAGAAAGCCAGGATGATTGATGGGATGCCTGACATCTTGGCTCTGGCCAGTGAGGACCGCAACCATTCCCGAAACTCCTAGCAACATAAGAACCGTTGTCCATCATGGTGCTGCTCACCTGTTACCACTGTCTGAAGGTATTCTTAACATGCCTTAACTTTGATCCCTTGTTCACCTTGTCTGCACTGACTTGGCTACCAAGACCTTGCAGGAGGCAAGAAAATTGCCCTGCAAGTCATCGCTCCGCCACCTGTGAGGAAGAAGCCACAGATCCCTCAAAGAAGGTGCAGGCAGGGCTGCCTCCTGCACCCTCCAGCAACTCAGGTACTGACACCTCTGTGGGTATTTTAACTAAATTAGAATCAGAGCATACTTCATTGCAAAACCTCCGCAGCTGGCTGAGGAACATATGCCACAAGCCACTGACTCCAGAGGACTTTTAGAGAACAGGAACCTGCTCAGCCCCAGGCAGGGACTGGGGAGGCAATGGCCTAGTGGTGTTATTGCTGGACTGTTAATCCAGAGACCTAGATAACATTCTGGGCACTTGGGTTCAAATCCTGCCACAGCAGATGGTGGGATTTGAATTCAATAAAATAATCTGGAATTAAGAATCTAATGATGATCATGAATCCATTGTCAGAAAAACACATCTGATTCACTAATGTCCTTTAGGGAAGGAAACTGCCATCCTTACCTGTCTAGCTTACTCGTGATTCTAGACCCACAGCAATGTGGTTGACTCTGAACTGCCCTCTGGACAATTAGGGATGGACAATAAATGCTGCCTGGTCAAAAAGACACCCTCATCCCATTAATGAATGAAACAAAAAACTCTATGGTGCAGAAATTAACAACTTCATTGAAATGCACAAGCAGACAGAAGCAGCAGGCAGATTTGTTGGACACACTGGGTAAACCGACTGAAAAGCTTGTAGAATTGAATCATTGCTGTTTGCACCATGTTGCCTCTGGCATGCAAACATCTGGCTACTTCCACTTGGACAGACAGGTCCACATCCCTCAGTGTCTGCTGGGTGTGTACACAGTCCTGAACTCCATCATCTTCTCAGCACAAGATGACAGGAATGAGGGACCTTCACGCCACCCCAGGTCCCCTTTCCTCACTAGGAGACATAGCAGTGCCAACAGATACCCATTCGATGGAGGAACCAAATACAGGCCTCTCCAAAAGTCACCTCTAAGGGCAGGCAATAGATAGCCAGGCTTTCTATCTCTGCCTGCCACCCTAAGGCCTGGGCAGGACACACACACAGGGCATGTCCAGGCCCTAAAGACACAAACAATGCTGAGTTCACCCAACCAATACTCCAAAGCCATAGGGCAGGCTTCTTCCACCCCAACTATGGAACCCTGGGCTGGACCTGCTCGTGGGAGGGAAAAGAAGATGACGACCTTCTAAGGGCACATGGGTGGAATGGCTGGCATGTCACAGTAAATATAAACTCACATTTGTTAACATACATTCATTTTCATCACTGGCCATGACAATGAATGTCTTTCTGGTCGCAATCAGCCATCCTGAATGCTGGTGGAGATTCCATAATCAGGGGTGAGAAATGAGTAGCTGTACAATGAGCAGGCTAAGGGAATTTGAATTTTCAACTTTGATAACTGCAGTGAATCTTTCCAGGCCTTACCACATTGCTGGTGTTTCACAGCCATTAGCGGAACTGATTCCTGATGCTACATAACATGGTCAAGACTGTTTGGATTTTGAATCCACACACTAGATTATTTCCTAAGATTCACATAAAGCTGTTTTTCCACTTGTGCTGTATGGGTATCTGAGAAATACTGCTCCAGGGCCTCACATTGGTTAAAAAGTGAAATGCTCAATCTCATTCTAGACATGGGGCAGCCAATTTCAGCTCCACTGCTCACTTGTTACTTGCAGCACAATGGAAGGGAACAACAGTCATGCTTCATGCAGGGAGCCTCAGAATGAGCGTCACACACTTGATAAACCTCCAAATGTACACTTGTCCATCCTTGGTAGCCCCTCCATCAACCACATTGGTTGGAAATATGGAGAAAGTTCAAAGCCAATGTGACCATCTAATTGCTCATCTCCCCACTTTACCCCTGGACTTCGAGCATGTTAATTCATCATGCCAGATGGATTGCACCACCCCTCCAATGAGAAGCCAGGATGATACTGACTGCATTACTCCCTGTTTGCAGTCCCTTCCTCATGATCCCTTTTTCCTCCATGCTCTATTGACTTTCCCCTCCTGATATATTGAATTGTCCCTCTTCACAATTATTATCTCATCTGCATCACTGCATACTGCTTCCAATACCCATAAATGAGTTCAACAGAATCCCTCCCGCAGTAGTGTTCCCCGACACAATCCTTGACTTTTATTGACAGTCATCCAAGATTGACCATAGCCCACTCTCTTGGCCAACTTGGATAGACATCCCCATGGGATAAGTGACCAGACTCCTAAATTGTCTCTGCGTGGCTTTTAACTTCCCACAACTCCCCAAGTTGTTCGTATTGGACTCACAGGGCTAATTGTGGCCCACTGCCTCAGCTGTAGACATACAGTACACACAGACACATTCATTCCCCTCAACCATCCACACAGCCAACTGGCTGTACCTAAGCCCCTGGACTGATAGCAGAGGTTGCCCTCAACTTAACTGTGCCAGAGCCTGAACTGAAGGCTTCATCTCCCTTGACTTGACCAAGGGCAAGTCACTTTAGACCTGGAGACATTGCCAATTGGTTGATGCACATGCAGTGTGTTTGCCACATACACAGCTGGCACATGGTGCAGGTGTAGAAGTGATGTCATTTGTGTCATATAGCAACATATCTACCCACTTGGCTGATGATAAAGCTGTCTGGCCTAGTATCTGCACTAAAAGGCAAATCTATTCAAAGCACTATAAGCATTTAAACTGTGGTGACGAGGCAATGCAAGGAAAAGATGCTGTAAGCATCCAAACAAGTGCAAAGTAAGTGAGAACTGAGACAACAAGTGAGGATACTGGAGATGCACGAGATTGATGCTTGTACCTGTATGCAAAGTGTCCTAGCTGCAGCATTATAATGAAAGGTGCATTCCGAGTGCAGCATTGAAGTATAGATCTGTCTTTCACATGGATCGTGGATTTGACCAGGTGGCATCTTGGGTATCCTCACTTGCTCTCTTGGAGCTAACACACTTACACATGGATCAGAGATCTTCCAGGAGGATGTGTTGAGGCTGGCCCATTTTGGATGGCAACGTTTGGGGATAGCAGGTGTGCACAGTCAGTGCCCATGGAGCATACTCTGAAAAGTGTGTATCTGATATCCAACATGGACAGCCCAAGAAGCAAGTGGTAACAGTAGGTAACCCAATACACCAGATTATGTCAATTTGCAAACTTATAATTCCTTTATGCGGATGCATTGTTATAGAAATGATTATGATTGTTTTAAAATCTGTATAGTTGGGGAAGCTTCTGCTGACCAACGTAGAGGTAAACCATTCATTAATAGCTGCAGTATGAAGAGATTAATGTCACCACAGAAAGATCTCACAAGATGGTCATAGTCACAATTTGACCTGTTTCCCATGCTCCACTTCACAGAATCCCAACGATGCAGATAGAAGCTGTTCAGCCCACCGACCCTCTGAACAGCATTCCACTCAGACTCATACCCCCACTCCATCCCCATAACCCTACATTTACCATGGCTAATCCACCCAGCCTACTTATGGAACAGGTACTCACATCTTCATTGCCTATCCTGAAGAGGTTGAAGGTTGTCAAGACTTTCCACAGAATCATAAATAAATAAGTCTTTTGTTGAAATAGTTCAGAATGTCAAAGAATGCTAAACTTCTGAGAAAATGTTCTGTTTTATCCTAATTAGAACTTAGAACTAGATAGCTATTCAAAAACTTAATTATGAAAATATTCAGAAGATTTTTCAAAAGGGAAAAAAAAACTTACCTGATGGATGCACCAGTAGCGCCATCACAAGAGATTGGTTAACAGTTGGAAAGTAGAGCTTCAATGGAATCTGGACAGAACATAAACAAGTAGATTTTAAAAAAAAGAAACTAAATGAATGATATCAGACTAAATCTATGCACTAAGGATGATTTTATGAAGTTATATGCAGTATTAATCTTAATTCCATCAACCAATTTAATAACAGATTTTTGTTTAACAGAAAACTCGAAATGAGCCAGAATATTGTTTTAAAATGGTTCCAAAAGACAGCTGACCTACAACTATATATAGGATATATATATAGGAAAGCCTTCAAACACATCAAACCATTCACTTCTGTTTGTTTTGATTGCTTTTGCTGAATAGAAGCTGCATTTGTCTCAGAAACAAATGCACTGTTAGCCTTTCTGAGCAACAATGATTTTACAGTCAATGAATGATCACCACAACCAGCTCTCATCTACTGAAACTGATGTCAATTAGGTCCTGTGTGGCGTGTAGTGCCCACTGCTGCTGTGCTACATCATGCAGACGGTCATGTCTCTCCTGTTCAATATTCTTGTTTTTCTCCTCAGAGGACTGCTCCTGCTCTCACAGCTCTTTAACTCCATCACATCCTCTCATTGTCTGCTCTAGTTGTCCAGAAGATAACATGCTGGAATTATGCAGTACCCTCTGATTGGGATGTAGTGCGAGCATTAATTACCCCAACCAATCCAAGCAGCAGAATCTCACCTTCAAAAGGCCAATTGTCTGTTCCATTGTGGTCCTGGTTAAAAAATAGATTGCATTCTATCTACACTCCGCTTTAGCCAAGAGGCTGTTCAAAGTCATCAGCCATGGGTGCAGAAGGAAGCCTTGTCCCCCAGTAATCATCCTTGCAAAGCATTTGGCATTGAATTACAGCAAGAACATGAGCATTCTCAAGGAAATAGGCATTATGGCAGCACCCAAGGTAGCTGTGCAAACTTCCAAGACATGGTATCAACGATCAGAGATAACTTATTCACTGATGGAATGGAACTTTTTCTGAAGATCAAATCAGCCACATTATGAAAAGGCCATTTCAAGCTGAGTGCAGTCTATTGCACCCTACAGCTGGGGAAAGCCAGCCATGTTGGCAAAGCTTACTCCCTGGCTGCAGAGCTGATGGTGTCACCATGACTGAAAATATTTGAAGCAGTGTTGTATAAGGAACAGCCTGAATATATCTGTTCATTTGAGACTTTGCACAGATCCCTAATAGCTCCATCAAAATAACTAGTTGCATAGAAGTTCAACAGCACTGTCATCTTAACAGCCAGACAGATAAGATGGTCATCCACTCCATATTGTAGATCAGACTCTAGCTGCTGGCATGGTTCTGTGATTGTCTTGGAACATTCTCATTCTGCAGTGACACTGTGCCTTGCTTGTCCGGCAGAAATGGCTTTAACGATGAGAGACAGTCACAGTCCTATACCTCGTGTGCATCCTGAAGAAACTTCATCTGTGATTTCTACATGTGAAGCTGTTTGGGTCATTGGATCGTGACCCCTGACCTGACAGCAGCCCCCATTGTTTCACCTGAGGACTGCTCTCCTTTGACTTTTGAGACATTGCCACATGTCTTGAAACACGTACAGCATGTTTGCTATACAAAATGCTGATGTATGGCATGAAATTTGAAATAGTACATGGCCATACAGCTCATGTGGTGAGGCCTATCTTGACATCAGGAGCAACTTGTGCCATTCTTTTATGCTTTTCACAAGTAACATGGCAAGATACCAATTGATGGGGATTAACACTTGTTAATTACCTTGTAAATGTCACAACTCATTATTAATAGTCAGATTCCCATATTACTGAATTCACCAAACAATCCAGACTTTGGGAAAACTTGATAAGGAAACCAGGGTGAGCACCTGGCAGATTTAGCTTGCCACTTGTTCTGAACAATCTCCAAATTGGAAACCAGGTACCAATAACTCAGGGCAACCTCCATCGATACCAGTCACACAAATGTGGGCACCAGGCATGTGACAGTCTCTAGGAGCCCTCACAGCATGTTTCTGATTTATTCACAGGGAAATTCTGCACTTCACTACAACACCTATCATTGTAATGCAAGTTAAGTCTGAGGTAGGTAACATTTTATCCCTTGCTTGTCAAGAATCTATTAGGTGTAGGCAGAAATGTGGAGTAATCAGATCAGCCATAATCTTATTGCATGGTGGTACTGGTTAGAGCTGGCTAGTCCTGTTCCTGCTCCTAATTTGTATATTCATACAAGAGGGGTGAGAACGGACAATTTAATGGTGACGATGAGACGAAAGAGCTGTTCAAAATAACACCTAACATGGGTGTGAAAAAGGACAAGATCAGTGGTCAGGAGAAAGTTGTTCAAGAACAGGTTGAGCAAGAGAAACAGAAAACAATGTTGTAGAAGATACACGTTCAAGATCCAGTGACATGAGTAATGATGGTGGGAACTGCACATTAAAGAGATTGTTAAAGTTCCTGATTTTGTATTTATGAGTACCGTCTGCAAGTAAATTCATAAATTGCTTTCAAAAACCAGACAGCTCTTTTCATTTAGAAATTGAAGTCCTCACCTGAGGTTGCACCCGTAGCAGGGCTTGAACAAAACACCGTGTAAATGCTTGTATAATGGTAATAATTTTAGGGTGTCCATCAGATTCTAGTAGAATGGTCCTTATGATTTAAAGACACAAACATTGCACAATTAATGCCAGTCATCCAATTTTTTTAATGACACATCCAGATGAACAAAATACCTGTTTGCATCCGGAGCAATCTGCTCATGCTAACAGAAAATAGGAGAAAATGTATCATCATTAATCATACAAGCTGGCTGCTCTTTTATTTCAAACTTTTACATCCAGAGAAAGGAATCTTTCATTGCCTTTCCTTAGGACCCATAAAAAATTAGGTCACATAAACAGTTCACATACAGATGCATGTGTTACAAAAAATAATTGAAACAGCAAATATTCAATGCTTGGTAAGATTCACAATCAAAATTCATTTCCATTGTATGAAATAAGTGCATTTTACCTGTTTTCTTCACTAATTAAACTCTATTCAGTACAGTAAGCAAGATAACACCATTGTGCTTTACATTGCATTACACTGGATGAAAGCAGATTGCTGTGCAAATGGAAACTGTTCACACGGTTTACAATAAACCATGCAGTGTCATGTATATCATAGGTTAATGATAATGTGCAATTTAGAATCATACTGATCCTAAAATCTGTTCTTTCTTTGTTTTAATAATTTGGGTCAAATTTTCATCGTTTTGATGTTGCAACATGAGAATACACCATGGTGTCTAAAGTAAAATAATGGGCCTTATAGAATATACTAATTTATTTTGCTGTGGACAAAGTATTCAATGTTGCGAAAACAATGAAATTCAATACTTCAGCCTCATTATTATGTTCAGTGGATTATAATGTTTGTACGCAGTCACAACAGATTTATTTAATTTCCAATCCAAAAGCAAAAAACAGCAAAACCGAAATAAAAACAAAAAATGCTGGGAATATCCAAAAATCTGGCAGCAACTGTGGGATGTGGCCGCATCAACAAAGCTTGCTAGACATTCAGCAACAGCCACATTACGGCACATTAAGTTTATAAGTGGCAGCTTGCTGTTTTTAAAGGGGCAGCTGTTATAGCTTTGTCTGCTTCAAATGCCATCTTGGGACTACACTGCTTGCCTCCTAGAAGTAAAAAGAAAAGAGGCCATGGCTGTCGGCCTGAGGCATGTGTGGGCATGTTTTTGTACATTCCTGGCACAAGGTGGAATTTTCATCGTCCACAACTGAAATAGGATTTGCATCCTTGGTAATCTATATTATCATATGATGCTACCTTATTACAGGAGAATAGGCCCACAAAGTGTGGCTTACCTGGCCATACTCATGCCTATTGAGAGGAAGTGCTTGAGCCTGTCCACCAATGATTGGAACAGGATTATTAAGACAGACGAGACTGGAGAAAGCCAATGGGCAGTGAGATTGCACAAGTACATCATCTGCTCTTGACAAAGCCAGCTCCTAAGGAACTCAAGAGCTGGATGTGCAATAGTTGCTGTACATGTACGGGCTACCCTACGTACAGTTGTGATGTTAAGGGCTCCAATGCTTTTAATGAATTTAAGAGTGCGCACGTGATGAAATTTGGGAAATCTAAACACTCAAAGGAACTCCAATATGATTTCAGAAGATGCCATTGTGCAATGGTGTGTTCTCTCAATCACCACATTAGGAATATGACAATAATCCTCCATTTTTCTGTCTCCTACACAGTTACACCATTGAACACCTTACCAGCCAACTCAAATGAGAGGTACTATGCAATCTCTGTGGCAGCAGATGAAGCTCAGAGGATGCTGTGGCACATCACTTCTCAGCACCAAGCAGCAACTCAGATACTGGCTTATCAGTAGGGTTTTTCCACTTGGAACAGAGGGACACACAATTTGTGAGGGCACCACATCTGCCAGAGGGAGAGAGATGCATCAAGCATTCACAAAATTCACCAAGCCCCTTAGACAGAATCATCTAAACCTACAACAACTTCCATCTAGAATGACAAGGGCAGCAGATAGATGAGAGCACCACCATCCGCATGTTCTGTCCAAGCCACTCATTATCCTAACTTGAAAATATTACTATTCCTTCAGTGTAATTGTGTCAAAATCCTGGAATTCCCTCCCGAAGGACAATATGGTTTTAATTAAAGGACATGGACTGCAGCAGTTCAAGAAGGCAGCTCACCATTGCCTTCTCAAGGGCAACTGGGGACAGGCTATAATAAATACAGAGCAGCCTGTGACACCCACATTCTGTTAGTGATGTTTTTTAAAAAAGGCACATTAGACGGAGGGTTGCTGATGTGATTCAGATGCTGAACCAAAGGACGGGCCTCTACTGACGGCCGTAATGTGGCTGTTGCTGAATGTCTAGCAAGCTTTGTTTGTTGATGCAGCCAGAGGAGTTGCATGTTCTAGCAAGCATTCTGGAGGTGTTCTGCAGTGACACAACCACTAGAGTGTTCTGCTCCTTCACCGGTTAGGGCTGGCAATTGTCTTGGAACTGGCCATCACACAAGATTTGTAAAGAAGAAACCTTTCCTGTTGGCAAGTATGCAGGTCTAGCCTGCTTATTCCTTTTTGGTGATATGAATACAGTGTATGTAGTCTGAACCCTAGAAGAATCTGACATTGCAAATGAACCCTCCAGCTCTTTCAAACAAGCTGTTGTGGTTCATTGTAAACTCAATGAATTGCTCAATTTATTGGAATATTGCACCAACAAAGCCTGTAAAGCAAATGATGGAAATCACAGGTCACCACACGCTGTCTGAAAAGGTGCACTAGCAAAGAAATTCAGGTCCATTGTCATCTTTACAGTCACTGGTATCAGATGTGCCCATGCACAGCTGGAGGCTGTTTCCTCAGCCAACATATCACAAAGAGATGTTATAGCAATCTGGAGAGTGTGTGATTCAGTATCTTAAACATTTGCAAGTGAGTCATCCTGGCTTATGACACTCGGTTGGCTGTGTAATTTTTAAAGTTTCCATTATGGGATGTGGGCCTCATTAACAAGGTCAACATTTGTTACCAAACCACTATCTCTCCTTAATGTTACTTGCCATATGGCAGACAGGCAACAGTCCTGCTCTCTGCCGCTCCTTCAACCTGTGCAACTGGAATGACTTTCATTATTTCAGGTAGCTCGTCCACCTGCATTTCCCTTTCCTCTGCTCCTCACTAGATTTTGTGTCTGCCAAAGAGAACCATTTTCCTTGAGTGCAGATGAGAAAACATTTGCACAAAAGTGCTTAAACCTTCCAAGTTACCAATTTTCAGAAGTCTAAGTAAATGCCAAATTTCTCACAAAACACATAACCATTCACATCTACCAGCAGGCTACACTGTTGAAGTCTACCATTATCTCAGCTGTTGCACTCAAGCCTACTCTGATAAACAAACTGATTAAAAATGGAATTAATCAATTGTCTTTTTACGCACCCACAGGCAACACTATTAGAATCTAAGATAACACATTGTGAAGATGGATGAACACAGCAGACCAAGCAGCATCAGAGGAGCAGGAAAGCTTGACATTTTGGGTCAGGACCCTTCTTCAGAAAACTATTAGAATCCACATGTTTTACTTCAGCCTACTGGGTTGCTAATGAGCTTAAAAGTTCCTTTCATTGCCACTCTGGCTATGGTGATTGGTTCCCAATGAGACAGGTCATCCTTTTATAGCATCCCAGCATGAC
The DNA here is from genome assembly GCF_030684315.1 of Stegostoma tigrinum. Taxonomy (NCBI): domain Eukaryota; kingdom Metazoa; phylum Chordata; class Chondrichthyes; order Orectolobiformes; family Stegostomatidae; genus Stegostoma; species Stegostoma tigrinum. Next base: position 57,134,078 of record NC_081356.1, on the reverse strand, counting down.
GACATTGGGAATGTGACCAAAGGTTATCACTTTTTATATTATGTCTGCATGGGTAAAGAATGGTCTTGTTTTAGAAAAGTATTTTTTAGCCCATGTTACTCTTACAAACCTGTGGGTATGTTATGAATCTGGCAGTTAAAGATACTTTGGAGTGATAAATCAAGATCAGAGTTTAAGTTATAGAAACAAAGTGCTGGAAACATTCAGCAAGTCAGTGTTTCTGTAGAGAGAGAAAAAGATTGAACATTTGAGTTAACTGGATGAAACTGCCCAGTCTCTCCACACTGGAGAGATTTGATTCCAGGCTGTGCAACAGCCATTGAGCCAAACTGGAATTAGAACCTGTAAACTTCCAGGCAGGCTGCCCATTATACCAAACATGTTACCATAGATCATGTCATTCAAGTTAACCTTAGAAGCCTTGAAAATTCTACTCAAGATCAGACCAAAGCTGAAGGGCAAGTTCCTCACTTTTATATTTCAGGCTGTTGACACAATTGAATAGCATTCAATTAGTTCTATTGATTGCTATATATTAACATTTTCCCAAGTGAACATCATACTCATTAGTGAATGATTGCCGGCAACCATTAGCTAGTTGTTTAAATAGGCCCCAAACTCTTGCCTCCTCCACAGTTCTTAGTTATTCACCAATTAGAAAACTGTCTTGATTTCTTAAATAAAAACTGGACGACAATATGCTTCTACAAAATAAACTTCATTAGTCTATAAAACCAAAAGAACTCCAGATGCTATAAATCAGAAATAAAAACAAACCTTGCTGGAAAAGCTCAGCAGGTCTGGCAGCATCTGTGAGGAAAAAAATCAGAGTTAATATTTCAGGTCAGGTGACCCTACCTCAGAACTGAAGGGAGCGTCACCGGACCCGAAATGTTAACTCTGAATTTTTTCTTCACAGATACCGCCAGACTTGCTGAGCTTTTCCAGCAACTTTGTTGATCGGTCTATATGTTTTTGTAATTTTTGCTTATGCATGCACTACTTACTACACCTTCTAACTTAGTGCCAACTGCAAGCTGCTTTTTTACACTCAGCTGTAGAAGGTTACAGAGAGCAGGCAGCACAAGAATCTTTGTGTAAATCAGTGACTTTTTGTTTAAATTCACATATCATTCTTACCTGAAGAAATGATCAAGTACCCTAAACAACGAAGGATGACAGGCTGCTGCTTTGGGCTATAATAGAAATAAAATGTCATTTTATAATAAAGTTATTATCCATTGTTGGTTGACTGTAACCTGAATGGTTACAACGACAGAGTTGCCTTAACCAAAATGGCAATGAAGCTCCAATTCTGCAAGTTCTATACTAGAACCCGGCACCCACCATTTCTGTTCATATGGTTGCCATTAGACTAACTTTTTGTTCTCCGTTTTAACAAAATTCAAATTTTACCATCGGCCATTCTGTGATTCAAACCCATTTCATCAGAAGATTAGCCTGTGGCACTGGATTAACAGTCCAATGACATTACCATTATACCAACACTTCTGTAGCATGATGATCACTGGATATACCTAGTGTGTATGTAGTAATCAAGAACTGCTGGACTCTCCTGGCTACAAAGCACCTCTAAGTTACTGGTTTTTGCCATTTCCTATATTAATTCGACTGTTTTGTGGCCTATAAATTACTCCTATAATCGTTTATTGTCCATGTTACTCTTCCAATTGGATTTCCTCTTTCATTAATATACAGATCCTGTTCCTTATTTCTAGCACTAATGCATCTACTTTTCACTTATCCATTTAAATATAAAATATCCTTTAATATTCAGTTCCTAGTCTTTGCTACGTCTCTGCAATAGCAATTAACTCATACCCTTTTACTTCAACCAGCACCAGGAATTCACCTATTTTGCAAACGCTGTGTGCAACTAGATAGTGTGTTTAATTTTGCCTTATTAACCTTATCTTATAATTTGACTCTGGTTAATACTATGATTTGTTTCTGCTGTATTTCCACTTAAGTATATAGATTTTCTACACAACTTTGTCATTGTTCTGAATTCACTTTTAGGTTCCCATCTCCTGACAAGCTAGATTTTTAAATTTATTGTCATACAGGATTCATCTTACAACAATGTAGACTTACGGACTGTGACTAGATTTTTGGGATTTATATTGCATTAATAAAGACAAAATTTAATTCAACACCGTAACTGGAATTGTATCCCATAGTTCACTTTGATTTTTATTGAACTGGAATATGGTCTCCTGTGTGGCAATGCCATAAAATTTGTTTCTGAATAATATCAACTAAATATGACTACACATATGATTAGTGACACAGTGTGACATTAGAGAAAAATGACCTAATTCTGCAGTTACAGTTTAAGAATTGATACTTCTGCCATATCAGTCACCTTAGCTACTTTATTATCGGCAACCAATCAACAGCAAGGAGTATTTACAATATTCTGACAGAAGGTTACTAACCTGCCCCATAAACAATAGTGAGATATCTGGGGAGACATAGTTGGGAGTAATACAAATTGAATGTTTATATATTTTCTAAAATATGCAGCGCTTTGGTGATGAAAAAAAGCACAGCACTGAGGCGGTGTAGATGACCCTCAGGTCTAGACAGATATGCAATGGGCCAAATAACAAACTTGCTCAATATTATTCTATGATTTACAGCACACTGCAATGTTATTAGGCTCTTTATTCACAACTGTGCAAATTTTTCCCTTTATGTATTGTGTAATACAACAAAATAAACTCATGTATTTCATTACAGTGAGCAACACATATAAGTCTTGAATCTGTAACGTTTCCAAAACATGTAAAATCACTACAGAATAAATCAAGTGCACCAAAGCTATCTAAAGCTTGTTCTTATTTAAGCAACCTACCAGTAATGAATCCCTGATAATAACTTCGACTTGCAGTAAAGATGTCCAGGAATGAGTGATCAAAGTTTCAGTAAGATGTAAAATAGCTTGCTCCAGACTAGGGAGGTAACGTAGCCACAAGCTCATAACTGCATTATCAGACAGTGAAATGTTTTTCCTATTAAGATAGAGGAGGAAAGAAAGAAAAACCTGGAATTAGCATTAATATTTGTATAAGAAACCAATGCCCACAAGTAAGTTGCAAGTCTAACTTCAACAGATCTAGATCACAACTGATGTGTTTACCACCAACCTAAAATTGCTATCTCAGGCATAATTCATATTATTCCTTATTCAGTTGTTAATCAAAAGTTCATGTATGTCACTGAAAGAACCAAGCATCTTAAAAATGGTGGGCCTGAGAGCAAGGCAGACTAGATCAATTTTCTTCTGAATATAAAACAATTTTTTTTCAAAAGTCACATTCTAATAGTCAAAATGCTCAGAAAAACTGGAGAAATTATAAATTTACATTGATAGTGATTAAACTATAAAATATCTGATAAGCTTTGTAACCAAAAATACCGTAGTTTAAACTTTTGTGCTCTTAATATTGTTATATTTTTGTTTTAAATATACTTATTAAGTTTGATTTTCAACATATTAATTTCCAAAATAAATTTAGGTGATTAAACATACAAGAATAGAATTTGAGAGACATTCTCTCATTTTATCTTTGGGTGGTGATCAGCAGAAACCACATGAATGGCAAAAGTGACATGTTTGCTATGTGTCCCGAATATCTCACATAAGTTATAGGACAGGCCAAACAGGAGCTTCACAGAAGTTCCAGGTGACAGTTTTATGCATGCGAGAGCCAGCTTAACGGTGATACACCTGCCTCAAAATTAAATCTCTCCCCTCACCTATCTGTCAAATTCAGTCAGAGAAGGACTTGGAGTTTGGTAATGCAGTCCATTCCACTCTGTCAATTCAAATCTGAAGAAGAATCCCCATCCATAAATCTACTATTTCACTTGAAAAGTGAATTGCAGTAGTCTTAATAGATCAAACTCCAAAAAATGTCTAATTCTCAATTTGACATTTACCATCAGGGCAGTTTCTTTTTTTTCAGAAAGTGCAATATTTTCTCTTCTATTCCCAACTGCTTACACCAACACCATACAGCAGAAATGCACAGCATCAAGTGAATGACCTTGACTCTGTTTTGTGATTGATTTACAGCAACAGTGCAGGTTCAAATACCACATTAACTGAGGTTACCATAGAGGCTCCACTTTCTCAACTTCGCCCATTGCCTGAGGCATGGTGACCCTCAGCTCACACTCACTATCAATGGTCACTAACAAGTGAGCAGCCTATAATCCTAAAACTAGACTATAACACCTTTTACTTCATAATTCCACTTTGGCATCAAAAATGGTAATAACTCCATTTTTTAGCGTTTTAGCTCTGATCCAAGCGTAGTTTAATAAATATCATTAATCACAATACTGCAACATTCTGGATCAATTCACATCTAATAACTGAGCCATCCATTGTTCAGTAGGTATTCTTTGCAAAGGTTTCTGTTACCCAGTCATTTTAAAATTAGAGATGAATTCAACATCTGTAATCCCATGTTGCTAGGTGACATTTAATTTTAATAACTATTAGCTTTGATTTACATCAATTTGGACAGCCCTCAACAGTTTGAACTTGCAGGAAAACTGAATTGGTAAAACGTTGCAACTTCACATCAAATGGGCTGAAATAAATAAAAATTCAAACTTTGGAAATTATGTGTTGCAAAACATATTAAAAGCAGGGTCAATTTAAAAGCACGGAGAGGAGTTGATTGAAAATCAAATCACATAGCCACAACTGACTCAAAAATAAAAACACAATTGGTGGCTCAGTGAAAATCAACTCATGTAAGCCAATATACACTTTTGAGAAAGGCGGGTTTCATCTGTATTCTTAATAATTGTCACCTTGGGGGCAAAAACCAAAGATTGTTTGAGTGAATGAGTGGAACAGTGATTTGACACCTACCATTCACATCTGGAGTCTGGATTAGAATCCAATCCAAAATGATGTGATGGAAGATTCCTCTTTAGGTTGGTAGGAGGATTCTAACTGAAATCTGCTCCATTTTACTTCCTGTTGGGCAAGATGCAACACAATAAAACAGGTCTACAATATGCCACTAATATCTCACTCACAAATTTCATATGGTGCCTAGTTTAGGATTTGGAAAACATTCACAATGCACTTCCGATGTAAGATGTTGAGGAATATTGTTGAAAACAAATACTAGCAGCTTTGCTCTGCATATGACAGTGCTACATCTGACCAGAGACTGCTCGATGCTGACACTGCACATGTCACCTTAATGAATGTTAAAACTGAAAATTTTACATCTCCAAAGAAAAAAACTAAAACAATGCCGTCTAAAACAATGGATCAATATATCAGCATTTGGTAAATAAGTATTGAATCATACAAACTGTAAGTGCTAGATCCAATTCTAGACTTTTGTTGATTAGCTAATTTCCAATGCAACAGCAGCAGAATTCAATAAGCAACATTATCATTCCAGGCTGATGTTGCCATGAGAGAAGGTATTAGAAATAATTAATTAGAATGACAGGATGGTGCTCACAGTCAAATAGCTCACATGAAAAAAAGGTTACTTCAGTAATTATCTCATTGCTGCTTGTGAGGAACATGCTGTGTGCAAATTGCTATCATATTTTATACAAAAGTGACAACATGTCAAAAAGCATATCTGGCATTAATGATGCTTGTGAAATTCTGTGGCTATAAAAGGCATGAAATAGACACAAACATTTTTTCACTTTGAAGGTACTTGTAATGTTATAGAACAATTAACAGTGAGAATGCAAAAGTATTTGAGGTGGTGTTGTGGAAAGAGCGAAAGCACAGACAGGACAGAAGAAAATTACAAGAACATTTTTCAGTCCACACATGTTTATAAACTGTTACTCCTGTTAATAAGTTAAAAGTTATGTTTAAAACATTCATTTTGCACTCACCTTACACTCCAAAGTAACACCATGAGTACTAAACGTGCACACAGAAGCTAACTTACTAGTCATCACACTGCTAATGAAAACAATATGATGTATGAAATTAGCCTATCCTCATTATTTTCATTAAGGACTTCAATAATTAATAGCTTGACTTCAATATGATCTGCAACTATCCTTCATTGCTGTTTTCCATTAAAGAATATTTTGCCTGTAGACATAGATGTTCCCTTCAATAACTGTTGTTTCAACGCCACCTAAATTAGTTATGAACTCTACAGAAGCATGACATCACCCATCTACCACAGCTACATCAGTTAACATAAAAATGATTGCCTCAGTCTACAGCCTTGGCTCTAAGGTATTAAATAATAGAATTGTTTCTAAACAAACAAACAAGATTTCATTAATTAAGAAATATACCTACTTTAAAAATTACCTTACAAATATCCAAATACTTAATAATTATTCATCAAAACATAGAAACCATATGATCATTTTCAATCAGGGAACTTTTTTTTAAAAAAGTGGGTAATGGGGTCAAACATTTTAAAAAATCTACCTCAAAAAAAATTTAATCAGACTTTGGAAGGCTTCTGAAAATTCACTTTTATGACAGTTCACAAAACCTGAGGGAAGCCTGTTGAGGAATCGGGACCATTCTGATAGTACTGAAAACAAAAAGTGCTGGAGATCACAGCGGGGTAGGCAGCATCCATGAAGAGAAAGCAAATTAACGTTTCAAGTCTAGTCTGACCTGCTTTTTTGTCTTCATCTCATTCCAGCATCTGCAGTAATTTGCTCCTCCATTTTGACAGGTCACTATCAGATTTAGATTTGGACCTTATTGTCACGTGCTCAAATTCAGATGTACAGTGAAAAGTGTACAATGTTGTCACACACAGTTCTATCTTAGGTATAAGTATGTTTCAGAGATAGTAGGAGTTGCAGACGCTGGAGAATCTATGATAACAAGGTGTAGAGCTGGATGAACACAGCAGGCCAAGCAGCAACAGAGCAGCAGGAAAGCTGATGTTTCAAGCCTAGACGGAAGAAAGGTCGAGGCCCGAAACATCAGCTTTCCTGCTCCTCTGATGCTGCTTGGCCTGCTGTGTTCATCCAGCTCTACATCTTGTTATCTTAGGTATAAGTAACTAGATACAAAATCTTAAGAACAAGGCAGAAAGAAATAAAGATCAAAGTTCAAAATTACTGTAATTCAAGTATAGCATTAAAAAAAAGACATAAAGTTAGAAATTAAACATTACAGACCTTCCTAGTATGAAGTAGAAAATAAAGAAAGCTAAATGTTTAAATATTAGCCTTTCCGAAATGCTTAGTCATGCGGGGACTGCACTTCCTACAAGGTCTTGATCTCGTCCACTTTGGCATGCTTTCCCCACACAGTCCATTCCAGGGGTCCCACTTCAGGGCCACCAACACCATACTGCTAGGAGAAACAGACTGGGCCTAACATGGTTTAACTACTTCTGAGATGCTGCCCTATCAATTTGATGTTTTTTTTAAAAACTGCTGTGATTTATGCTCTAGCTGTATCTGACAAAGATAAACTGGGCATCACATTTATCAAGATTTATTAACCTCATCACTTCAGGTGACCTCCCACCCACAGCCTCTAACCTCATCGTTCCCCAACCCCGCACTGCCCGTTTCTATCTCCTTCCCAAAATTCACAAACCTGACTGCCCTGGTTGACCCATTGTCTCTGCCTGCGCCTGCTCCACTGAACTCATCTCCACCTATCTCGACTTCATTTTCTGCACCTTGGTCCAGGAACTCCCCACCTACATCTGTGACACCACCCACGCCCTTCACCTCCTCCAAAACTTCCAATTCCCTGGTCCCCAACACCTCATCTTTACCATGGGCATCCAGTCCCTGTACACTTGTATTCCCTATACAGATGGCCTAAAGGCCCTCTGCTTTTTCCTGTCCCACAGGCCCGACTCGTCCCCCTCCACTGACACCCTCATCCGCTTAGCTGAACTTGTCCTCACCCTTAACAACTTCTCCTCCAATTCCTCCCACTTCCTACAGACAAAGGGGGTGGCCATGGGTACCCGCATGGGCCCAAGCTGTGCCTGCCTCTTTTGCAGGTTATGTGGAACAATCCCTCTTCCAAAGCTACACTGACCCTATCCCCCACTTCTTCCTCCGTTACATCGATGAGTGTATGGGCGCCGCCTCGTGCTCCCATGAGGAGCTTGAACAGTTCATCCACTTCACTAACACCTTCCACCCCAACCTTAAGTTCACCTGGACCATCTCTGATATCTCTCTCTCTCCTTCCTGGACCTTTCTGTCTCCATCTCTGGCATCCACCTGGAAAATGATATCCATTTCAAACCTACCACAATTACCTCAAACACACCTCCTCTCACCCAACTTCCTGCAAAAAGGCCATCACCTATTCCCAATTCCTTCGCCTCCGCCGCATCTGGTCCTGAGATGTGGCATTCCACTACCGGACATCCCAGATGTCCTCGTTCTTCAAGGACCGCAACTTCCCCTCCACCATGGTCAAAAATGCCCTTGACCGTGTCTCTCGCATTTCTCACAACTCAACCCTCACATCCCCTCCCCACATAACAACAAAAATAGAATCCCCTTCGTCCTCACGTACCACCCCACCAACCTCCAGATCTAACACATCATTCTCCGACACTTCCGCCATCTGCAATCTGGCCCCACTACCAAAGACATTTTTCCCTCCCCACCCTTATCTGCTTTCCGGAGGGACCACTCTCTCCATGACTCACTTGTTCACTCCACACTCCCTTCCAGCCCCACCATCCCCGGCACTTTTCCCTGCAACCACAGAAAGTGCTACACCTGCCCCTACACCTCCTCCCTCACCCACATCCCAGGCCCTAAGAAGACCATCCACATCAAACAGATGTTCACCTGCACATCTGCTAATGTGGTATACTGTATCCACTGTTCCCGTTGTGGCCTCCTCTACATTGGAGAAACCAAGGGGAGGCCTGGGGACAACTTTGTGGAACACCTACGCTCAATTCGCAACAAACAACTGCACCTCCCCGTCGGGAACCATTTCAATTCCCCCGCCCGCTCCCCGCAACCCCCCCCCCCCCCCCCCCGCTCCCCGCCTCCTCAAACAATATGTCCATCCTGGGCCTCATATATTGCCACAATGATGCCACCCAAAAGGTGCAGGAACAGCATCTCATATTTCGCTTGCAAACCCTGCAGCCCTAGAGCGTCAATGTGGACTTCACAAGCTTCAAAATCTCCACTTCCCTGACTGGATGCCAAAACCAGCCCAGCCCATCGCCGCCTCCCTAACCATTCCTCCCACCTAAAGCCCCACCCCATCTCCTAGGCCTGTCATCCTCCCTGGACTGACCCATCCACTCCCTAACTCAACTTTTACTGGTTCCAACTCCGCCTCTTTGACTTGCCTGTCTCCTCTCCACCTATCTTCTCCTTTATCCGTCTTATATCTGTCTCCCCCTCTCTCCTTATTTATTTCAGGATCCCCTTCTTCAGAAATGGGGGAGAGGAAGGGTCTCGACCCGAAACATCAGCTTTCCTGCTCCTCTGATGCTGCTCGGCCTGTTGTGTTCATCCAGGTCTACACCTTGTTATATCACATTTATCAACATGGTTTAAGTTTTCAGATGCATGCAAGTGATTTTCCCATCGTAAACAGTACTGTTATACAGTAAGAACAGAAAAAAAAATGTACTTGGGTAATATTAGTGTCATAACCCGAAGTGATCTAAATGTCTACAGCACTTTAATGTTGAAAACAGAAATGGGGCTGCAGCTTTCCCTTACTCCTGGACTACTTTGATTTATAGAACATTTAAAGTAACTTAGGAAAGACAAAGTTTTTTTTAAACACTTTTGATAGGCTTCATTGTCTGCAGTTGTAATGGGCTTGTTTCTGACAGTTAAGCCCATTACGAAAGGTTGAGTTTCAAATGCTGAGAAGCACTTATCTGAACAACAGGTTGTGTTCACAGTCAGACTGACAATTCTAAGAAACTATTAAAGGATCATCTATCTTAAATGTGGTTAAATGGATTTTGTTTCAAAAGGAGTGACCAATTAAGGGAATTTAAACTTTTTGTTTGATCTAGATTTTTAAAAAATATGCATAGTTATGACTTTTCATTGACAGCTCTTCACTGACTGATTCAAAGATATTCCATTGTGGTCAGTATCGTTATTTGCGAAACAATAACAACTTGTTATTATATTGCATTTTGCTCCATTCAACAAATCACATTCGAACATCCTCACATGCACATATAGACTGTAAATCAAGAAATATAAATTGAAATATGATTGAATGGCACAGCAGGCTTGAGGGGCCAAACAGCTTACTGCTGTTCCTATTTTGTATGGTCTTAATTCAATGCCAAATCATGCACAGAAAACAAAATGCAGAAGAGCAAAGAAATAAAGTACTAGAGAGAAATAAAAGAAACAAATTAAAATTTGTGAAGCGTAAGCTTATAATGGGGCAATCAGCCTGCTCCACTATTCCAAGACCATGGCTAATCTAATTATGGTCTTAACTCTAAACAAGAAATGCTAGAGATAACAGCAGATCAGGCAGCATACATGGAGAGACAGCGAACCATTGTTTTGAGTTTAGATGACTTCAGAGCTCTAATGAAGAGACAGCTGGATTCGAAACGTTAGCTTGCTGTTTCTCCATGGATGCTGCCTGATCCACAGTGATTTCTAGCATTTTTTGTTTTCAGTAGATTCCAGCAACTGCAGTAACCTCTCCTTTTCTGTCTGTCCCTGCATCCACCTACCCCCAAATAAAGATGGAAAAGAAAAATACTTTTAAAAAACTATTTTTAACTTCTCCTTTTATCAAAATTGGAAGGAGAGAGATTCTAAAAAAAAGTGATTTTTCAGAGTTAGAGCTTGGCAGTAAATTGAGAGATATCACTGATCTGATATATCTCAGCCAATATGACATACACTTAAAGGGTACATGCTCATAATATCATCACCGTACCACAACATGCAATTTGAGGGTATAGTATTATCAGATTCCATCTTAACTCGAACCACTTGAAACATGACCCATTGAGAAAAGCATCTGACTGTAACTGCACAACATCAGATTAGCGCAGGCTCTGAAGTGTCCGTGACTGTAATACATGTACACATCACTAGCTATAAATAAATGTCTGTTGAATCTTTCCATTACCAATGTCTAATTTTTATGTTACAGGAGATATCACATGCATCGCCACATCAGGTACAAATGGTTAGCAGCAGTGACCGTTTATAAGACGCCAAGTTCCCGTTAGCAGGCAACATCATTGAACATCAGCTAGTTGACAGTTCCGAACTTCAAAGCATTTGGAAAACTAACTGCACCCATTTCTGTGAGCAGTGATTTACAAACTGGAAAGCCAGGAGGCAGAAATACCTTCTTTTTGCTTAAAATATAAGTTCTGTCAAGTTAGAGGTCCTGTGTCTCTTTTGAACATAAAGCTTTCCAATTTAAAATAGGAAAATGCAACACCAAAAAGTGTTCTTACTGCATAAATGCAGGGCTCTCCTGAATGAAATACAGCTTTTGAAACACTAAAAAGCAGTTGCTAAACTGACCAGGCTTACCTAGATGCAGAGGACATTCTGTCTCTCCAAATTAGCACAAAAGCAGAGGAAAGCCTGTAATGTTGATAATGGGAACTGCAGATGCTGGAGAATCCAAGATAATAAAGTGTGAAGCTGGATGAACACAGCAGGCCAAGCAGCATCTCAGGAGCACAAAAGCTGACGTTTCGGGCCTAGACCCTTCATCAGCTTTTGTGCTCCTGAGATGCTGCTTAGCCTGCTGTGTTCATCCAGCTTCACACTTTATTATCTTGAAAGCCTGTAAAATTTTTGATTTGGCACAAACATCATCTAGTGGCAGAAAGCTGCTACTACAGAGCTACATTTCTTAAAGGAGTACTCTAAAATGATTAAAGCCCAATAAAGGAGCTGTAACACTGGAAAAAAAAACATGAAGCAAAAAAAGAAAAAATAAGAGTAAAGCAAAATAAGTAAAAGAACCAAAGAATACACAAACACTGCATTCTATTTCTGACGAGAAACAGAAGGTGAACACTTAATTATGAACTAGACAGACAACGATGTCTTTACTGAGTTACAGCTATTCAAGCAATGCGCATAGCTTTAATTTACTCTCAAGCAAAAAATGATCCTGAGCAGAGTTCTCTGAGAAGAGGGGTGTGATAGAATTAATACATCTGGTCTGTCCACGGAAGAATATAAATACCCAGAAAAGATCTGGAGGGAACTTGAGAACGAGTCAGGATAAGAAATAATTTCAGGATTTAGTCTCCAACTCATGCCATACAGATAGAAACCCCAAGAGTCTACTGATGGGTTTATTAAAAGATGCTGCAGGAAATTGTCTGTGTCATTTCTCTGAACAGATGTTCACTGAATTAGCAATCACTGCTACACAAATTATAGCATTCAGGAAGGAAATTCTGGAAAGGCCAGACTATTATTGTGTTGCTTGAAGATGGACATAAGCATGAAGCCATTGCGGCAGACTAACAGTGATTATCAAGGTTTACATGCAGCAAACATTGCGACAGTCAGCAAAGTGCACCAAATCTCCAAGAATTATAACAGATGCAGTGTATCACACATGCACAAAAGCTGTCCAGCTTTCTTTCACATCTGTAAAGCATATAGCACCAAAGAGCACTGGTTACACATCTGCAGGAAACTTGGTTCCACAAGCCAAAAATACCCTTCAGAATAGAGAACAAGTGACCAACAAGATTGTACCACATCATGATGCATCTTGGAATGTGTTAAGAACAATTTCACACCAATGAAGTGAACAGACAACCAGAAAGGTACATTTTAGCAGATAACCAAATTGTTGAAGATCAGCTTCAAGAATGTACTCAAGTTGAGTCATAAGAGTCATAAAACATGGAAACAGATACTTAAGTCCAATTCATCCATGCCAAGAAAGTATTCTAGCCTGAAGTAAACCCATTTGCCTGAACTTGGCCCATATATCTCTAAAACCCTACATATTCATGTATCTGTCCAAATATCTTTTAAATGTCGTAATGTGGTACCCACTTCTATCACTTCCTCTGGCAGTTCATTCCATACATGTGAAAAAGTTGTCCCTCAGATCCCTGTTAAATCTTTTCCCTCTCACCTTAAACCTATGTCCTCTAGTTTTGGACTCCCCTATCAATGGAAAATGACCTCAGCTATTCAGCATATCTATGTCCCTCATGATAGAATAAACTTTTGTAAGGTCAAACCTCAGCTTCCGATGCTCCAGGGAAAAAAAGTCTCAGCCTCCTCACAACTCAAATCTTCAATTTCGGCAACATACTTCTAAATTTTCTGTACCCTTTCTAGATTAACAACATCCTTCATGTAGCAGGCGACCAGAATTGTACACAGTATTCTAAAAGTGGCCAAACCCGTACCTTGTACAGCTACAACATTACATCCCAACTCCTATATTCAATGCTCTGACCAACTAAGGCAAGCGTGCCAAATACTTTATTCACAACCTGTCTACCTGTGATGCCACTTTCAAGGAGCTATGAACCTGCATCCCCAGGTATCTTTGTTCATCAACACTTCCCAGGGCTCCACCATTAACTATGCAAGTCCTGCCAGGATTTGCGTAACCAAAATGCAAAACCTTGCATTTATCTAAATTAAACTGATTCTGCCACTTCTCAGCCCATTGACCCCTGTGATCAAGATCTTGTTATATTCTTAGATAACCTTCTTCACAGTCCACTATACCATCAATTTAGTGTCATCCATAAACTTACTAACCATAGCTCCTACATTCTCATCCAAATCATTGATATAAATGACAAATGACCCAGAACTGATCCTTGTGGCAAACCACTGGTCACAGGACCCCAGTCCGAATAATAACCCTCTACCACCATCTTCAGTCTTCTACTATCAAGCCGATTGGCTGTCTCGCCTTGGAGCTTATGTGATCAAACATTACTAAATAATCAAAGACAACATCTAACTGATGTGATTACATTACACCTCATCTGTTCCACCACAGTAGATTTGGTTTGTATCTCATGAATTGTGACATCTTAGGGACCTGTACATTATAGCTAAACTGTTACTACTGCACCATTGATATCTACCACATAGAAGATTTTGGGCAGCCACGTGAAAAGGATGACTCACCCTAAATGTTAAAATCCACACAGAAGCTAGTGCCAACATATTAGCGAGTCAAAGAACATGTACCTCAGCAAGTTTGCATTGCAGGAACTCTATGACAGACCAACTCACAGTACATAACAGGTCACCGATTCCTTACCGTGGCAGATTCACAATACAGTGCCAATATGCTAGCTCATTATCACAATTCACAAGATTCAAACTATATCCGTTGTGGAGAAGCACATCAGGTTTGACATAATCAAATCCATTAGAAGTTGGAAGATAGTCTCAAAGTTGATGTATTACACTTTGGCCAGAGCCAGTGTGAACAGTTACAATTAGTAACTTCTGAACATAAGCAGTGGCAAAAAATAAATCATTATCCAGGGATGGCCTGACAGAGTTAAAGAAGTTCTTGAGGATATTCCTTTATTTTCGCCAGAGACGAACTTAAATTGTCATATATCATGACTAGTCGTTTTATTTTCAAGGGCAGACAAATCCAAATACCAAAAGGTATTACACTTGATTATCATGACCACGTTACCCCAGGGTTACATGGGTATTGAACACACAAGGCAGCTAGCACATGAATCAATATAATGGTTAGGGATTAATCAGAATATTCGATGATTCATGGATGCAGGTCAGATAAGCCAAACGCATCGACCCCAGCAGTAGAGGCAATCTCTCCAACCACATGATGTTCCACCAATTCTTGAATGAAAATATCAACAAAAGTATTCCCAGAATATGGAGAAGGTTATGTGCTTGTGACATTACTTCTCCAAATTTCCATTGTCAACCCTTGGCAACACAACAGGCATGACCACTGCTCACATGATGGCTACTGTTTTCAGTTTCTTCAGCATCCTGGCCAGAGGGTCAGAGTCAGAAATCCCAATTCAAATACCTGGATATTAGCAAAGATTTCTAGAATCTGTAACCAACACAGTTTGTACAAAGTCAAGACACTTCACAGCTCACAGTGCAAAATGACAGAAGCTAGCTCAGATCAATGTATGATACACCTATCATGCAAAAGGAGAGTAAGGAAGAAACTGCTAATAAGGATTGGGAAAAGCCAGAGTTAGACAACCAATTTGTCAACCAAAAACAACTCAGGGCAACACATATTTCTGATTGGTATATGATCAGATCTGGGAGAATTGTCTAACTTCCAAAGCATTACATTGAAGGTTGAATTGTTAATCTTGTAAACTCTGTTTTAACAGTTTGTATAATTATCAAACTGACAAAACTTGCTTATGTAAACCATACATATTTATTAATGTACGATCTTGGCTGATGACCCAACTTAGGGTTAAATGGATCAAAGGGGAAGCAGGATACTAGGAACTATATCTAACTCCTTCTTGAAAACATTCAATGTTTTGGCTTCAACCGCTTTCTGTGCCAGAGAATTTCACAGGTTCACCACTCTGTGGGTGAAGAATTTTTTCTTCTCATCTCAATCTTAAATGGCCTACCGCATAGCCTTAAACCCTGACCCCTGGTTTTAGACAATAAAATGTGAGGCTGGATGAACACAGCAGGCCAAGCAGCATCTCAGGAGCACAAAAGCTGACGTTTCGGGGTCTAGGCCCGAAACGTCAGCTTTTGTGGCTCTCTGATGAAGGGTCTAGGCCCGAAACGTCAGCTTTTGTGCTCCTGAGATGCTGCTTGGCCTGCTGTGTTCATCCAGCCTCACATTTTATTATCTTGGAATTCTCCAGCATCTGCAGTTCCCATTATCCCTGGTTTTAGACCCTGTCTTTGTTGACCCTGTCTAGTCCTGTTAGAATTTTACACATTTCTAGGAGATCCTCCTTCACTCTTCTAAACACAAGTAAATATATCATAACCAATCCAGTTTCTCTTCACATGACAGTCCTGCCATCCAAGTAATCAGTCTGGTACCTTCACTCAATCTAACCAATTACTTTGTTTGCCTACTTTATATACTGTACCATGTTTAAATTTCAGTTCTGTACAATCATTGTGCATGCTATTTTTATAATTTAATGTTCAAAATAATGTAAATAAATATTCACGTTTTGGTCAGTATAATTAAGAACTCTTTCCACTGTGAAGTCACTATGGAACCTGCCAATAAAGAAACAAAGTGATTTTTTTTTCAGTTTGCTCAACAAGAAAAAGCTAATGTGACAGAAGCCTGTATTGGAAGGTGTGAGATTACTTTGTTAGTAGACGTAATGGTGAAATTAGCCCTTTTTAGATTTCTTTTGGGTTGGTATTTGGTTTGGCACATATGCTGGCTATAGAAATTTTACAATGCTGTCTTTGGAATCCATACAAATGAATTCCTATAACAACTATAAGGTTATATGGAGTTTGCTTTACATGATTTTCCTAAGGGCAAGGAAGCTATAATCAATGTACTCTCTATCAGGGACTATACTGTTACAGGAAGATGCAGACCGTATAAAATTAGAAAGACATAAGTAAATTGCAAATTTCATGAGTCATTGTAAACTACATTTAGTTAACAAATATTGATGAAATATACTGTCCTCTTAGCTCACTTCTGTTGCACGTATTAGCTTGACCCAAGGAAAAAAGTTATTCAAAGCTGGCAAGATTTACAGAGAGTAAATAAAAGTTGTGAATAACTTCTCTTACCCCCCTCTTTCTGCCGATTTCCACGTCACTTGTCGATGTTTTGCATGACACAGTGGCTCAAGTGTCAACCACTATCCCATAACTTATTTAGGTAATAATTAATCATAAGTGTTTCTTGACAATGTGAAGCAGACAATAGCATAACAGACAGATCTAAACCAGGGTCTGCAAATGCACAATTCCAATATAATTCCAGGTTTTTTATAAAGTGTAGGAATCCCAACTAATTTTCACCAGCCTAACTAGAGTTAGTGAAGTCAGCAATCTTGTCCACAGGCGATGATGATGGTAAGTCTTTGGGAATGCCATTTTGAAGAAGATGGATGAGGTAGAGAGATAGAGATTTCAATCACAATTCACTGGATAATGCAGCAAAAGGACATTAAGATGATATAACAGCAGCACATAGCACAGGGAAACCAAATTATTTTTAACAACAGCGAAACACTGCAAATGTTGGATATCAAAAACATAAATAAAAATCTGGGAAATTCTCAGAAAGTGTAGCAGCATCTGTGGACAGAAAAACAAACATTGTTGGTCTGTGACCTGATGAAGGACTGCAGTGGGGATTTTGGTGTTCTTTACCATGTCCCTCGATCTTGATTGATTTGACTGCACTTAGTCCATGGTTCAGAACTGTGGCAAAGTTACTGAGAGATTTTGAATTTGGCAATGTGTGAAGAGCTGGGGTTTACTGCCCCATGGTAATTCTATCAATGTGATTTTCTCACTCCCTTCCATTCTTTTTTCTAATGTAATTCTTGTCCTAAACTTTTGGTTGTGCCAGGAATTATGCTAACTTCCGGTCAGATGCAGACTGGCTTCACATCATTATGGATGGGTGATCTATTGGACTTACTGGGCTACTTTAGGATTGAAGCCTCAGATACACATCAACTTCCAGACAGAATTATTTAAGCATTCTAGAATACAAGAATTTCACTGAATCACAGAACTGTTATTATGCATATAGAGGCTGTTCAGCCAAACGTTTAGCACTGATTCTCTCAGCATTTTCACTAATTTCCAACTCCATTTCCCAAAACTCTGGCACATCGAATAGAAACAATGTCCTCTTGAATGTCTCAGATGAATTTGCCCCACCACACTTCCAGGCAGTGCTCTCTCATGCCCTACCAACTTGCTGTTGGAATTTTTTTTGGGTCCTTATAGAGTGCAGAGTCTGTTACAGCAGATACGTTGGAAATAAAGAAAAAGAAATAAAAATGTCAAACATTTCTAGATCTTAAAATTTACAATCCCTAATGTATACACAATGACATACATATGATAAAAGAAGCAGGCTATTGAAATATCATTATGCTACAGAGGATCTGCAATAGCATAAGGGGGACTTCAATAAAAATCATTATTCAAAACACTCCAAGGTACATCACACAATTGTGAAAATTAAAGTTCTTATGTTTATTATTATACGGTATTACCTGTCTGCTTACGACAAACAAGAAGAGAGCAAAGAGTAGAAATCTGCAGATGAAAAGAACCCCTTTTTGAGTTATTTAACATATTGGGTTTCAATTTGGCAATTTTTCATAAAACCACAGACACAACTGATTCTAGAAAGCAATGTTGTTATTGTTTGCTGTTTATTATATTTCAGTAAATTAAAAATTTTAAAAGCATGTTGTATTACTGTGATGTAAGCCAATGGCATTGCTCATATGAAGTTACACCAGAAATTGGCAAACTCCTCGGCAGGGAGACACATCTGGGTGTTGGAATTGCACAAACACTAGCCGTAAACATTTCATGAAATAAAAAAAATTAAAATAACTTTTTGTAAAAATAAAAGTAAAAACTTTATTAAGATAATAACATCATCATAACAGCTAATTATACATTTCTCATTGTATAGGGTCAATGTGACCAAGACAGACATCTCTCTTCTCAAGTTTGAAAATCTGAATTTCTTCATGTTTTGTAGATACATTGAAACATTTACTTCAACAGACATTTGTGGGAAATCAGTTGACTTCACTGATTGCTCGGATTCACTTCTTAGAAACCAACTGTCTGGGTTTTATGACCATCTTGTCTCATTACTGGGGGTGGGGGGGGGGGGTGGTGGTGGAAGCTTACTGAAGGAAAGGCTGATTGATAATCCTCAGCTCCACTTTGTTGCCATTTCTCTATAACCCTTGATTCCCTTACTGATTAAAAATCTGTCTATTTTAGCCTTGAATGTACTGAATGAGCCGCCTCAACAGCGCTCTGTGGTAAAGAATTCTACAGAGTCAAAGAAGAAATTCCTCTTCATTTCTGTCTTAAATGAAGCACAACAAGATATGGGTCAAAAACACATCCCTCCATTGTGCACTCAATGCTTTCTATGTTCAGTTCAAGCAGAATCCCAGCAGCCCGATGTCACCTTGCCCCAAAAACCTCAGACATACCTATTCCCTCGGTCACCGCTACAGACGTCAGATTGGATCGACTTTCAGGAAAACAAAACAAAACGACAGGCCCAGATGGAGTCCCCGGCCATACACTTAGATCCTGTGCAGATAAACTGATGCAAGTATTCATTGACATTTTCAACCTCTCCCTCCTACAAGCTGAAGTCCCCACTTGCAAGAAGATCACCATCATCCCAGTACCTAAGAAACCACATGCAACATGCCTTAGCGACTACTACTCAGGGGCTCTGACCTCCATAATCATGAAGTGCTTCAAGAGGCGGGTCATGGCTCACATCAACTTTAGTCTTGATCCCCTGCAATTTGCCTACCATTGTAACAGGTCCACAGCAATGCTATTTTCCTGGCCCTACATTCATCACTGGAAGATCTGGACAAGGACACCTACGTCAGACTCCTACTCGTCGACTACCGCTCTGCCTTCAACACCATTAACCCCTCCAGACCACCGTCAAAGCTGAGACCTAGGTCTTGGCTTGGCCCTCCTGCAACTGGATCCACAGCTTCCTGACCCACAGATCACAATCAGTGAAGATAGACAACTACACCTCCTCTACGATAACCCTCATCACTACAGCCCACCAAGGTTCCATTCTCAGCCCCCTACTGTACTCCCTGTACACCCATCACTGTGTAGCCAAATTCCAAACAAACACCATCTATAAATTTGCTGACAACACCACCATGGTAGGACAGATATCAAACAATGAGTCAGAATAAAGAAAAGAGATAGAAGGCTTGATGTCATGATTCAATGATAACAACCTCCCTCTCAATATCGGCAAAACTAAAGAACTGATCCTTGATTTCAGAAAGAAAGGAGGAGGACACGGCCCTGTCTACATCAAAGGGGTGGAGGGTGGAAGAGTTGAGAGTGCCAAGTTCCTCGGAATGACATAACCTACAGCCTGCTCTGGACTTCCCACGTGGTATGATGGTCAAGGCAGCACAATAATACGTCGTCTTTCTCAGGTGGTTTAGGAAATTCAGCATGTTAATAAGGAACCTCACCAAATTTTGCAGATACACCATAGAAAGCATATTATTGGGGTGCATGATGACCTGGTATGGCAACCGGTCTGCCAAGAACTATATAAAACTATAGAAAGTTCTGTGCACAGTCCAGGCCATCACAGAAGCGAACTTCCCATCCATGGATAATGGGAACTGCAGGTGCTGGAGAATCCGAGATAACAAAGTATGGAGCTGAATGAACATAGCAGACCAAGCCTGATGAAGGGTCTAGGCCCGCAACGTCAGCTTTTGTGCTCCTAAGATGCTGCTTGGCCCGCTGTGTTCATCCAGCTCCACACTTTGTTATCTCCCATCCATGGACTCCACTTATACTTCTCATTGCCACAGAAAGACTGCCATCAAAGACCCCTCCCACTCCAGTAATACTCTCCGACAGCCTCCTCTGTCAGGCCGAAGATACAGAAGGTTCAACACACACACCAACTGGTTCAAGAACAGCTTCTTCCATGCCATTATTAAACTAATGAGTGGAATAATGTCAAATAATGTTAATTTTGCTTCATGCCCTCATGTGCAGTGCAACCTATATGCATAACTCTGTCTAAGCACCCTATGATCTGTATGTCCTTGCTTCCTATGATCTGTCTGAACCACTCACAAACAAAGCTTTTCATTGCACATAGGCACACATGATTACAATAAATCAAATCAAATGTGTCAACCCTTATTCTGAGATTATACTCTCTGACTCTAGACTCTCCCACAAGCGGAAACAACCTTTGCACATCTAACTTGTCAAGTACCCTACGAATTTTGCATGTTTCATTAAACGTTCCCTCTAAGCTGTACAGTCCCTCCAATGTTCTGTGAAGGGCAATTAGAGGAAACACTGGTCTCAGTAAGTTTGCCTTTCATTCTTCTTCATTTCAATGAGTAAACGCCCAATCCACTCAACCTCTCCTCATCACACAATCCTTTCATACTTGGTATCAGGCCAGCAAACCTTATCTCAATACTAGTTTATCTGCAATACTAGTATATCTTTCCGTAAATATGGGGCTGACAGTTGTTCACAGTATTCCTGTTGTTTTCTGACTACTGTCTTGTGTAGTTTCAGCAAAACCCCACCGTTTTTGTAGTCCATTCCCTTTGAAAGGGCCAGCACTCCATGCACCTCTCCTGTGACCTGTTAAACTTGGTTGCTAGCTTTTTATGATTAAAGTTTCTTCAGTCTTTTCCATTTAAATAATATTCAGCTCTTCTGGAAGAATGGCATAACCTCACATTCCTCACCTTATATTCCATCTGCCAATTTTTCACTTATTCACTTCATCTGTCTATTTGCCTCTATAGATTCTGTGTGTCATCCTCATCGCTTGCCTATTTTTGTGTCACCTGCAAATTTGGCTATGGTATATCCACTTTTCTCATCCAAGTCATTTTATTCTAAATCATTTGATTTCTAAACTGTTTCATTCTAAATCCAACTTAGAGGAAGCACACAAATGACTTTATCAGGACATGGGTAAACAACTAAATTTACATTGCAACCATGGCCTAGTGGCACGAGAATGAGATTGAACATTCTTCCTATCTTGATCAGAACAGCACCATTATAAATATAGCTACAGAAATTTTAAACATGAAATAATGTAAAAGCATACACGTAGATGCATACTTCTAAAATAAATTAAACATACATAACCATTCTGGTGAATAAATGTACTCCTCAGTGTAATTTACACTAATGCGGACTTGAAGGTCCCTGGTTCTAATCTTGCACTACTAGTGCATGTTGTACTAGAATCAGCATCTTTGATGAAAGAGTGAGAAAATTGTGAAAAAAAAGTGGATGAATGTTCTAATACTTACAAAAGGTCAGGTGTAAAGTAAGTTGAATTTTTGAAAACACATTTTAATTTTTGTAAAACTAAAAACAAAAATTAATCAAAGCTGTAGTAATGTTAAAAGTAATATTGTGCGTGCATATATTTTTAAAAATTAGCTCATGGGTTATTGGAGGCAACTGCTAGGACAGCATTTATTACCCATTCCCAGCTGCCATGGGAATGTAGTGAACAGCCTGTTTAAACCTGCAGCCATGGGGTTAAGTATACTGTCATGCAGTTAGAGTGTTCCAGGATTTTGACAGTGAAGGAACTATGATACAGTTCCAAGACAGGATGGTCAGTGGCTTGGAGGAAAATCTACAGATGGTGGTTTTCCCATGCATCTGCTGCCCTCATCTTTCTAGGTGGTAGAGGTCTCATGTTTTGGAACGGCTGTCAAAGCAGCTTTGGTAAGCTGCTTCAGTGAAAGTTGGAGATGATACGTACAGCTGTCTCTATGTAATAGCAATTGAGACATGAGATGCCCAAAGTGGTTGGTGGGGGTGTCAATCAAGTGGACTGCTTTGTTCTGGATGGAGTGGAGAGTCTTGAATTTTGTTGGGAGTTGTGCCATGCCTCAGGATAATGCATGTAGGTGAGAAATAGGAAGGAGGCCAAGGATCGTTCTTTAGGAAATAGCCGAAGTAACAGAGTGGGAACGAGAAAATAAGTTGATGCAAATGATTCACTAGCTATGAATAGATAGAGTGAAATTATATTACAAGTTTCATTTAACTGGGCAAGAGATTGGAGCAGGATGGTACTAGTAGCCATGTCAAAAGCTTCAGGCAGGTTCAGAGAATGAGATGGAAATTTACTTCCATCACGGTCACATAGCATGATATTTGTCACTCAGACAAAGGCCTTTCCTGTAACTTTGTAGATGCAGAAACCTGATTAGATGTATTCAGACATAAAGTTTGGTGTAGGGGGCAGGTTGACAGTACCAGGTTGGTGATGGAGGAAGATTGGATCACTGAACCCTGAGATTTGCTCTGTGACCACTGGCCTGGGGCCTTAGTGTCTTTTAAAATATATTAGAACCAAAATTTTTCTTGTGTGCAAGGTTCATTATGCTAAATTCTTAAGCAAATGATGAATCCTCCCAAATAGAACTATAAATATGCAACTCCTATTTGAACATGTTCATAGGTGAAATAAATTAGAAATGAAGCTTCTCACCTCCAGGCCTTCCTAGATGGCACTAAGGTTCAAATGAAAACTGTCACCAACAAAAACAGAAAAACAAGAAATTCAACAGGTTTGGCAGCATCTGTGGTGACAGCAACAGAATTAATGTTTTGAGTCCAACATGACTCTTCTTCAGAACCGAAGAATCATTTTGAAGTCAAAATATTAGTTTTGTTTTCTTTCCACAGATGCTGACAGGCCAGCCGAGTTTCTCCAACATTTAATTCTTATTTCAGATCTGTAGCATTTACAGTATTTCATTTCAATGAAAAAAGGTATCATACCTTGATTGATATATTGGGGTGTGTGTTTTTTTGGGGGGGTGGGGGGGTGCTATCACTATACAGGCTATCATCAGCCCTTCCACTTTTCCACTGTCACTGCTCCCTAATATTTCAGCTGTCCGACCATATTCACAGTTTCATTTAGACACAATATGTCCAGCACAAAGGAGCACTTCCAGCATCTTTATACTAGACTATCAACAGCTCCACAGTGTTTGCTAACAAGAACATTATACCATGTTCTTTGAGAAGGTGACCAAACAGGTAGATGAGAGTAAACCGGTTGATGTGGTGTATATGGATTTCAGCAAGGCGTTCGATAAGGTTCCCCACAGTAGGCTATTGTACGAAATGTGGGGGAATTGGATTGTGGGAGATATAGCAGTTTGGATCAGAAATTGGCTTGCTGAAAGAAGACAGAGGGTGGTGGTTGATGGGAAATGTTCATCCTGGAGACCAGTTACTAGTGGTGTACTGCAAGGGTCGGTGTTGGGTCCACTGCTGTTCACCATTTTTACAAATGACCTGGATGAGGGCGTAGAAGGATGGGTTAGTAAATTTGCAGACGACACTAAGGTCGGTGGAGTTGTGGATAGTGACGAAGGATGCTGTAGGTTGCAGAGAGACATAGATAAGCTGCAGAGCTGGGTTGAGAGGTGGCAAATGGAGTTTAATGCAGGCAAGTGTGAGGTGATGCACTTTGGTAGGAGTAACCAGAAGGCAAAATACAGGGCTAATGGTAAGATTCTTAGTACTGTAGATGAGCAGAGAGATTTCGGTGTCCGTGTACACAGATCCTTGAAGGTTGCCACCCAGGTTGACAAGGCTGTTAAGAAGGCATACAGTGTTTTAGCTTTTATTAATAGAGGGATCGAGTTCCGGAACCAAGAGGTTATGGTGAAGCTGTACAAAACTCTGGTGCGGCCGCACTTGGAGTATTGTGTACAGTTCTGGTAACCGCATTATAAGAAGGATGTGGAAGCTCTGGAAAGGGTGCAGAGGAGATTTACTAGGATGTTGCCTGGTATGGAGGGAAGGTCTTACAAGGAAAGGTTGAGGGACTTGAGGCTGTTTTTATTACAGAGAAGAAGGTTGAGAGGTGACTTAATTGAAACAGATAAAATAATCAGAGGGTTAGATAGGGTGGATAGGGAGAGCCTTTTTCCTAGGA
This sequence comes from Stegostoma tigrinum, assembly GCF_030684315.1. Lineage (NCBI taxonomy): Eukaryota > Metazoa > Chordata > Chondrichthyes > Orectolobiformes > Stegostomatidae > Stegostoma > Stegostoma tigrinum. The sequence continues at coordinate 57,109,363 of NC_081356.1, read as the reverse complement.
TGGTGATGGCGAGCACGAGGGGGCATAGCTTTAAATTGAGGGGTGGAAGATATAGGACAGATGTCAGAGGTAGTTTCTTTACTCAGGGAGTAGTAAGGGAATGGAACGCTTTGCCTGCAACGGGTGTAGATTCGCCAACTTTAGGTACATTTAAGTCATCATTGGAAGAGCATATGGACGTACATGGAATAGTAGGTTAGATGGGCTTGAGATCGGTATGACAGGTCGGCACAACATCGAGCGCCGAAGGGCCTGTACTGTGCTGTAATGTTCTATGTTCTATGTTACTCACACTGCATTACTCCTTTGCTAAGATGGATTTGTGTCAGTTTGTGCAGACTATCAAGGTTTCAATTGTCCTCTTATTGTAAGTACTGACTTTCAAAAAGTCTTATTATTGTAATTAGTATGACATCAGAAGGATCATCAATCTGAAATATTAACTCCATTTCTCTTTCCAGAAATGCAACTAAACCTGTGCACATTTCCAGCATTTTTTTTGCCTTAATTTCAGTTTTCCAGTATCCACAATACTGGCATATGTAAAGAATTGTAATGGTGTTGCTTCAAAGATCAGTGTTGGCCAGGACACCTTGTGAAATTCCCTTGATCCTTTTCAAATAGCAACATTGGATATTTTCCTGTTGAAAGAGCAGGTGGCTTATGGTTTAACACAAGTGTTACCATTGGGCTGAGGCTCACACCTCTATACTGGTGTAACACGTACAAGGAAAAAGGTATTGAATACTGCCGCGCTACCATAATGCATTTACAAGTTCTCTCTGTTATCTCCAAGCTTTTAAACTAATATTTGTATGAAGTGCCCATAGTTACAACACTAAACACTTTGTAAAGAAATTGAAGGATTCCAGTAAATTTACAGTACAAGAAAAGCAACAATAAATACTCTCAACAGATACTTTCTTATCTTCTGATCATTTCTTATTAATGCAATTCAATATCAAGTAAAACACTTTTAACAGTGTAGTACCAAAACAGAAACGATAAAAAGCATCAAAAGGACTCAAAATAACCTCTTCAGTTTGAAGGTAAACAGATGTAAATAAATGATTTTAACTGATAGAGAAGGGATTTACCAAGGACTGTATTAACTTTAGTAGATAATAAAATGTGAGGCTGGATGAACACAGCAGGCCCAGCAGCATCTCAGGAGCACAAAAGCTGACATTTCGGGCCTAGACCCTTCATCAGAGAGGGGGATGGGGAGCGGGAACTGGAATAAATAGGGAGAGAGGGGGAGGCGGACCGAAGATGGAGAGTAAAGAAGATAGATGGAGAGAGTATAGGTGGGGAGGTAGGGAGGGGATAGGTCAGTCCAGGGAAGATGGACAGGTCAAGGAGGTGGGATGAGGTTAGTAGGTAGATGGGGGTGCGGCTTGGGGTGGGAGGAAGGGATGGGTGAGAGGAAGAACCGGTTAGAGAGGCAGAGACAGGTTGGACTGGTTTTGGGATGCAGTGGGTTGGGGGGAAGAGCTGGGATGGTTGTGTGGTGCAGTGGGGGGAGGGGGGGACGAACTGGGCTGGTTTAGGGATGCAGTACGGGAAGGGGAGATTTTGAAACTGGTGAAGTCCACATTGATACCATTAGGCTGCAGGGTTCCCAGGCGGAATATGAGTTGCTGTTCCTGCAACCTTCGGGTGGCATCATTGTGGCAGTGCAGGAGGCCCATGATGGACATGTCATCTAAAGAATGGGAGGGGGAGTGGAAATGGTTTGCGACTGGAAGGTGCAGTTGTTTGTTGCGAACTGAGCGGAGGTGTTCTGCAAAGCGGTCTCCAAGCCTCCGCTTGGTTTCCCCAATGTAGAGGAGGCCACACCAGGTACAGTGGATGCAGTATACCACATTGGCAGATGTGCAGGTGAACCTCTGCTTAATGTGGAATGTCATCTTGGGGCCTGGGATAGGGGTGAGGGAGGAGGTGTGGGGGCAAGTGTAGCATTTCCTGCGGTTGCAGGGGAAGGTGCCGGGTGTGGTGGGGTTGGAGGGCAGTGTGGAGCGAACAAGGGAGTCACGGAGAGAGTGGTCTCTCTGGAAAGCAGACAGGGGTGGGGATGGAAAAATGGTGGTGGGGTCGGATTGTAAATGGCGAAAGTGTCGGAGGATGATGCGTTGTATCCGGAGGTTGGTAGGGTGGTGTGAGAACGAGGGGGATCCTCTTAGGGCGGTTGTGGCGGGGGCGGAGTGTGAGGGATGTGTTGCGGGAAATACGGGAGATGCGGTCAAGGGTGTTCTCGATCACTGTGGGGGGAAAGTTGCGGTGCTTGAAGAACTTGGACATCTGGGATGTGCGGGAGTGGAATGTCTTGTCGTGGGAGCAGATGCGGCGGAGGCGGAGGAATTGGGAATAGGGGATGGAATTTTTGCAGGAGGGTGGGTGGGAGGAGGTGTATTCTAGGTAGCTGTGGGAGTTGGTGGGCTTGAAATGGACATCAGTTACAAGCTGGTTGCCTGAGATGGAGACTGAGAGGTCCAGGAAGGTGAGGGATGTGCTGGAGATGGCCCGGGTGAACTGAAGGTTGGGGTGGAAGGTGTTGGTGAAGTGGATGAACTGTTCGAGCTCCTCTGGGGAGCAAGAGGTGGCGCCGATACAGTCATCAATGTACCGGAGGAAGAGGTGGGGTTTGGGGCCTGTGTAGGTGCGGAAGAGGGACTGTTCCACGTAACCTACAAAGAGGCAGGCACAGCTGGGGCCCATGCGGGTGCCCATGGCCACCCCCTTAGTCTGTAGGAAGTGGGAGGAGTCAAAAGAGAAGTTGTTGAGGGTGAGGACGAGTTCAGCTAGGCGGATGAGAGTGTCGGTGGAGGGGGACTGGTCGGGCCTGCGGGACAGGAAGAAGCGGAGGGCCTTAAGGCCATCTGCATGCGGAATGCAGGTGTATAGGGACTGGACGTCCATGGTGAATATGAGGTGTTGGGGGCCAGGGAATTGGAAGTCCTGGAGGAGGTGGAGGGCGTGGGTGGTGTCACGGACGTAGGTGGGGAGTTCCTGGACCAAAGGGGAGAAAATGAAGTCCAGATAGGTGGAGATGAGTTCGGTGGGGCAGGAGCAGGCTGAGACGATGGGTCGACCAGGGCAGGCAGGTTTGTGGATTTTGGGAAGGAGATAGAAACGGGCCGTGCGGGGTTGGGGAACAATGAGTTTGGAGGCTGCGGGTGGGAGGTCCCCTGAGGTAACTTTAGTAGTACCGCTTTATGGACAGAAATTTCAAATAATGGAATAATGGAATGTTTTCTAGGCATTACATTTTTCAACACAACTGGTACATGCCTATAATAGCAAGTCTCCTCCCACACCTCTTCAACTAGACCCATCAGCATATCCTTTTATTCCTTTCTCCTTCATAAGTTTACCTGACTTACTCCTGAATGCATTTAAACATTTTTTCTTGAATGAACCTAGATAAAGTGTGGACAGGATACTAGGCCATGGTTAGCATGAGATTGGAGCCTGGGCATCTTCTCAATCAAATTTTACAGCAGGAAGTTTTACAGGGCGGCATGGTGGCTCAGTGGTTAGTGCTGTTGTCTCACAGCACCAGGGATGCCAGTTCGAATCTACCCTCGGGTGACTGTCTGCGTGGAGTTTGCACATTCTCCCCATGTCTGTGTGGGTTTCCTCTGGTGTTCTGGTTTCCTCCTAAGTCTAAAGATGTGCAGGATAGGTAGATTGGCCATACTAAATTGCTCATAGTGTTCAGGGATGCGTACATTAGGTGGGATATCAGGGAATGGTTCTGGATGGGATGCTCTGAGGGTCGGTGCGGACTTGTTGGGCCAAAGGGACTGTTTCCATACTGTAGGGATTCTATGAAAAACTGTCATACACTAACTATAAATTAGTAAAACAACAGTAGGTCCACGTTTGATACACTTATCCTTTGGTCTCATGCCTCCATTTCTAACTCTGTAACTGCATGCATTCCAACTCAACATTTTCTGGCTGCTACTGAATACATCATCCCCTACCTTCAAGTAGTTGGCAGCTGTCTTCATCTCACACACTGAAATTTACAATCTAAACCATTCCGCCCTTACTTCCTGCTGAAGAAACTCTTTAAACCATCTCTTTGACCAAGATTCAGATTCGTCATCTTATCCTTTTTCTGACCTCACATATAAAAGATGCTTTCTAATTATGCAAGATTTTATTTCATATACAGGTATAGCACAGGTAGGACATGGCATTATTTCTGTTCTCACAAGCTCTCCCACCCCACTACCAGCAAAAGCATTTCTTTTTACTCTAAGCACTTATCTAAATATCCTTTTAAATGCATCTGTATGACTTGCCTCAACCAACTCTTGGTAGCAAGTTCTACATTTTAAACCACTGTCTGAATAGATACCTTCTTCTGAACTCCCTATTTGACTTATTAGGAAATATCTTCTATTAAGTGATCCCCAGTTTTGGACTTCCCACAAGTGGAAACACCGACCATGTCAAACCCTTTAACACTTTAGACATGGCACCCAGGCCACTTCTCAACTATCTCTTTTCTCAGGGAGAAAGATCCAGTTTGTCCATTTCTTCCTGATGATTATAAATCCTCTTGCTACTGCATCAACAACACTGTAGATTTGATGACAATTTTAGTATGCGATCATTTGAAAGTACAGTTTCAAAATCTTACATCTACTTACTGCAAAATGCCAGTACTGACAGACTCTAGAAATTCTGTGCAAAGAGCTTCATCCACATTATCTTCACGACAAGTCAAAAGAGCTTCCACCAATGGTAAAACCTCAATTAAAGTAACAATCGGTGAGCAAAGAACAGAAAAACTCCTCAGTCGTTCTGGTGGTAGTCTGTTGAGGGAAAAAAAGCCAAGTTTCAATTTTTTTTCTATGATTAACAAACAGAAAATTCTATTAAAGCAGCTAATGTTCTGGGTAAAATGTTAATCAGAATACAGATATACTTGTTCTATTCTTTTCAGTTGCTGATGGACCTGTGAGCTTGCATCATAATTGTCCTTTTTCAGATTTTCAACATTTTGTCACCATCTAACTAGTATTCATCCAACTTGAACTCTCATTAAATCCTTCTCACAAACATAAATTCTAAGGTGCAATCGATGTTAGAGAAACTCATCTTTTCAGGATGGTGGACTTTGCTCAGATTCAAAAAATGGCACAGAATTGCAGGGATAGCATCAAGAGAATTGGTCGGGAGAGGACTCAGGCCGAGTTGACACCAGAAAAGAACTATACACACCAGGGAGCAGGCGGAGAGCAAAGGTCATGAGCAGACTCAGGGTACAGTCACCGGCTGAAGAGTGGAGTTTTCACCCAGGAGCTCAGCAAAGTCATCATGGAGAATGATCATAAGGGGACACAGGCTGTGAGTGATGCCAGATTAGAACAGTACACAAACAGAGTCAGTGAGAGAGCAGCCAGCACAGAGAATGTTCATCTGGGAGACACGATTTGCAAAAACTACTAGACTCAAGTAGTAGGGAAATAAAATGGTGGGTATTCTTGGGTCACGGTGAAGAGTAAGTAAAACACTTCATAAATGCAAGCTTCATCTTTGAATTCTCAGTATTATTAATTGTTGTGTAAAAAATACAGGTTTATTAAAAAGTCAAGAACAAGCCTCTTGAATGATAAACAACTTAAGGACAGAATAATTTTTATGGATTCTTTCTAAGCTAATCTTCAGTATTAGCAAGGTATAAATCAGGGATGTGATGAAATACTCTCCACTTGCCTGGATGAGCACAGCTCCAACAATAATGGCATATTAGTAAATGAATTCTTCCCATTTTTAAGAGCAGGATTTAGCAGAAATTTGGCCTAGATATTAAATGTTCTTTTTAAATAATGTAAAGTGGTCATTTTTTTTGGGTTATACTTTTAAATATTTTCACATTATATCTCAAACCAAACACCTACTTTATAAACAAGGAAGCTCTGTTACACTGATTGCCTTGAAGTTCCTTAACTAAAGTGGAGACCATCTGAAAGAAAGAAATAAGTAGTCATAAACAATACAAAAAAAAAAGAGGTATCACATTTTGTCGCACACAGTAGTGGCACGAATTTTGCAATCAGACTTCCAGTCTTCAAATTCTGTTTTCATTACAGACATTACAGTTGTTGTAAATTATACATGAACAAGAAAGGTTGAAAACAGTAGCCACATAATAATAGAGCAGAGGTTGAGGCAAAGACTTCATAATTTAACACTAACTAGTGGATTAATATTAGAATTATTCTAATTTCTATCCCAAAACAAAATGATTCTACATATGATATTAACCACAGCATCATAAAATAGCTATAGCACAAAAGGGAGCTATTTGGCAGTTATGTCCATGTCAGGGATCCCACTCCCCTGTCTTTTCTCCATACCTTGCAAATCCCACTTGAAAGTCACAACTGAAGCTATCAGCACTATACCTTCAGATTGTTGTGAAAAAGGGATTCCTGCTGTTGCCTATAGTTCATTTACCAATCTTCTCACCTTTGTCCACTCAAGTTCTTGATGCTCCCGCTAATTAGAACAATTTCCCTTCATCTTCTATATCTATGCTATTTGCATCAAACCTCTTCTCAAGAACCTCCAAGCAAAAGAGAAAACTCCAGTTTCTCCAATCAATCCACACAATCAATCATCTTTGCATCCTCTCTATTACCTTCATATCCTTCCTAAATAATTGGACCCTGATTAGGAGAGAATACTCCAGTTTAGGCCAATCCAGTATTTTCATTAAGATGCATCATGATTTTCTTGCTTTTGTGCTCTCTCTCTCTCCCCAGGATCCCACTGCCTTTCTCATTCTCAAAAAGCACTGCCACCTATACTTATTAGCGGACATATAATGCCAGGTAGCTCTGTTGCTGAACCTCTTTAAATGGTGGTTTAGCCTATATTACCTCTCATTGTTCTTCCAATGTATCAATTCGTGCTTTGCCACACTAAATTCATCTGCTACTCGTCTGCCATTCTACCAGTCTATGACGATCCATTTCACACTTCACAATACTACCAAGTTTGGTAATCATCTGCAAATTTTGCAATTGTGCGCTAAGTCATTTATATATAATTCAAGAAAAGCAGTGCTCCCATAACGGAATCTTGGGAAACATGATGATATATTGTCTCGTGTCCAAAATAAACATATTAATTTTTCCATTGTCTGATTTCTACATCGTCAGAACCACAGGGTCACTTCACTTTATAATAACATAGCAACAAAAGAGTTTCACAATAAATGGGTCCTTTAATGTGCAAGGGTGTTTTCTGTTGATAGATGATCTTGGGGGAAACGGTTTCCCAGACTGGCAGTGGGGGCCCACAGCTTGGAGTGCTGGAGGAGAAAGCATGTTGATACTTCAGATTAAGTGATCGGAATGTGAGAATGGTGGATCAAAGATGTGTCCAACTACCAGAGTGGAAAAAACAGACAGTCCCATTGAAGTTGGGGGAGGGCACAGAGGACATGGTGAAAGAGAATGTAACAAGCAAAGGAATGGGTTCGCAATCTCAATATTGAGCCCAGAAGTTTGTAAAGTGTCTGATCTGAAGAGGAGATGTCACTCTTCCAGTTTCCAATGTGATTTGCTGGAGAATTGCAGCATGTCAAGGACGGACATGTGGGCATGCAAGCAGGATGCGGTGTCAAAACGATCAGCTACAGAAAGATTGGCATCATGCTTGTGCACAGACTGGAGGTGTTCTGCAAAGCGGTCACTGGTCAACATTTGGATTCTTAAACAAGTAGGCCACATTGACGGCAGCGAGTACAATATACAGGATTGGAGGAGGTACAGGTGAAATGATGTTTCACCTGGAAAGGCTGTTTAGGCCCTTGGCTGGTGAGCAGATGAAGGGGCAGGTGTTGTACCTTCTGCAGTTACATAGGAAGGTGATGTGGGAAGGCAGGGTGATGCTGGTGGTTGAGGAATTGACTAATGCAGACTGAGGGAGTGAGGGGAGATGTGTTTGGTGCTGGACTTCTGCTGGAGTTGTCTGAAATTGCGGAGAATGATCCTTTAATGCAGAGATGGATAGAATGAAAAGTGGGGACAAGGGAGACCTGATCACACTATTGAGAGCGATGGGAAGGGGCAAAGGTGGAAGCACGGAGGATAGGTTGGATGTTGCTAAGGATCCTGTCAACCACAGTGGGCAGAAACCATGGAAGAAGGAAATGATGTCAAAAGTGCTGTTTTGTAAGGTGGCATCATCCAAATAGATATGACAAAGGCGAAGGAACTGTGAGAATGGGATGGAATCCTTGCAGGATGTAGGGTAGGAAGATCTGTGCCTAAGGTAGCTGCTGAAGTCAGTAGCTTTGTATTGGATGGCAGTTGGCAGTTTATTCGCTGAAATGGAGATAGAGAAGTCAAGGACAGGAAGGGAAGTGTCAGAAGTGAGCAACGTGAAAGTTACAGAGGAGTTGAAATTGGAGGCAAAATGAACAAATTTTTCAAGGTCCAGGAGGGAGCATGAAGCAGCACCGAAACAGTTGTCAGCGTACTGAAAGAAAGAGTTATGGGAGGCAGCCAGTGTAGGACTGAAACAAGGATTGTTCCACATACTCATAAAGAGGCAGGTTGCTGCCTAACTTCTCTAGGAAGCCATGTGGAAAATCTGGGTGAACACTCCACTCAAGAACCTTGAGGTGACTGGCTTGATTAAATAATTTCCAGGGGTAAGATTTCTGAGTTTTAAAATAATGTTCTTTCCATTACCACAGACTCACCCCAAGATGCTTAAAATGTGTCATCTCACAAATTTTATCACAAATACAAAGATTAGATACAGACAAAGATAAAACAATATGAATATAACATATGATTGCTTCAGTCTCTCTTTTGCAATTGGCCTTTAGTTTTGTTTTGATGCTTTAGCTAGAGTGCAAGTCTTGTAACATGGAAGACTCTCAGTTGAATTACCAGTAATCTAGCTGTGCTCGTCACAAAACTAATTTCAGCGGTTCCAGTTCCAAATCCTCAATACCTGGATTGGAATAGTAAATTTACTAAGCTACTCACCTTTCCTAATGAAAAGGTCACAGTAATAGTGCTTGGTGAAGATGTTCAATTGCCCACCTTACAGAATATCCTCAGATTACTTCCATGATGTAGCACTTTTGGAGAATGCCTGCTGACCTGGCAAAGAGCACTTAGTGCTATCTTAAACTTGAGGCATACCCAAAAAAAGAAAAGGGGACATTTATACAATTCTTTTTTTTAAAAAAATCATTTTTTTGTCAATTTTAACTGAAAAAGGCACTTTTATATTCCAACAGTAATCTACCATCTGTTTTCCAGAGTGGAAAAGGCAAAATAAACAAAAAATGAACCAAATTAAATGGAATTTTAAGCACTTTGAACAGAAATGCAAGGTGAAGGAATTAATTGATGAGTGACTGCTGTGTGAATGTTCCTATTCAGTTGGTATATTTGTCTCAAATAGATAGCGAATCTCTGCCAAGGTGGAAGTGCTATGCTGAAAGGCAATAAATTAGCTTATTAAATAAATAAATAGGTCATCTAAATATAGGTTTCTCTCTCCTGGATTAAAATTTATCCTATGTGACCCCATTTTGTACAGTTCCATGTTTATACAAGACATAGTCTAAATTATATTCTCGGGAAGATTTTTAACAATTATTCCTCTTCTTCAGAGCCTTCAGCAACATATATATCTGTTAAAAGTGCTGATTCAAGACTTTGAAAGAATATAAGTTCCACAGTTTTGAATTGTGAGCAATTTCTCTAATAGATAAGAAAATGTTAATTGGAAATTTGCGTTCTAAGGATAACCCTAAAACCCAACCGTTGGCTCTCTGCAACCTCCACATCCACAGCAAACATACATCAGTGTTCCTAAGTACCATATATGGTGAGGTTTATGATGCAACTGTCCTTAGTTTGAGCAAAAGTTTAGATATCACGGGCGACCCAAATGTTTTATTTTTGCAATAAAAATACACAGGGAACTTAGAGCTACATATAGTAAATCAACAGATTGAAGATAAGCTCTGCAGTCTTTCCACAAGCATCTGTAAATGGTAGCAGACAATAACATAACTGGAGGAGGAGGAGGAGGAGAAGACTCCTTTAATATTCCCAGACAGACAGTCTCAGCACATCAATACAGAAGACAAGAATGAAACATTTGCAAGCATTTTTAGTCAGAAGTGCTGAGAAGATAATCCATCTCTTCCCAAGGTCCCCGGTTTCATAGATGCTAATCTTCAGCCAATTCATTCTACAGATTAGCAGGAAACTGCTGAAACCTCTGCATTCTACAAAGGGTATGTGTGCCTTGACAGCAGCATCTATCTATAGTACTGAAGATTTATGCTCTGGAATTAGTCACTGCCCTACACAAGTTGGTCCAGTATAGCAAAATCACTGTTTATATCTACCAATGTGGAAGGTTGCCCAGATATGTTCTGTCCATAAAAAAAGCAGGATGAGTTCAACCTAGTCAACTACTACGCCATCAGGCTACTCTCAGTCATCGCTAAACCTTTGGCTGTCAACAGTGCTATTAAATGGCACTTGCTTAACAATAAACTGCTCACTGATGCTCAATTTGGGTTCATGTTAGGGCCATGAATGAAATCCTGGATCCATTACAGCCCTGGTCCAAGCATGGACTAAAGAGCTCAAATCCAGAGGAGAGATGAGAGTCACTGCTTTTAATATCAAGGCAAAATACAAGTACAGCACTAATCAACCGTGGCAAATTAAACTCAATGGGAATCAATGGAAGTACCTTCAACTGCCTTAATTCATACTAGCACAAGGAATGGGTGAAAATTGTTGAGCTCAATTTCATCATCATGAGGACTCCTCAGGGTACAGTCCTAGGCATTATCAACTTCCTTCCATCATACATGGCAATGCCCAGCACCATTCATTACTCCTCAGATACCAAAGCAGTCCCTATCAAAGGTCTGCAACACCAGGACAACATCTGAGCTTGGGCTGGTCAGTAGCAAGTAACATCCATGATCCAAGTAATGGCCATCAACAAAAAGAGAATCTTATCATCTTCCCGTACATTCAATGTCATTATCATCAGTGAATCCCACACCATCAATATTTTAGGAGTTACAGTGGCCAATAATTGAGCTGTGCCAGCTAAATAAATATAATGGCATCAAGATCAAGTCAAAGGCTAGGTGTTCTGTGGTGAGTAACAGAACCTCCTGACTGTCCAAAATCTGCTCACCATCTTCAAGGCGTATGTCAGGAGTGTGATGGAACACTTCCATTGCCACAATGAATACAGCTCCAATAGCACTCAAAAAGCTCAAAAGCGTCCAGGACAAAGAAGCTTGCTCAAATGGCATTCCGTAAACCATCTCAAACATTCTGTCCCTCCACTACCTGATGCTCAGTGACAACAGCTTGTGCCAGCTACAAGATGCACTGCGGCAATCCACTACAGCTTCTTTAACACCATTTTCCAAACCCATGACTTCTAATGCCTAGAAGAACCGGGGCACAAATATACGGGAACACCATCATATGCAAGTCCCCTTCCAACCACACACTATCATGTCTTTGATTTAGATCAGTAGTCCTTCATTGTCGCTGCGTCAAAATCATGGACCCGCTTTGTAACAGCCATTTGAATGTACCACAATAACGCGCATATTCCATGAACAAATAAAAAGAAACAAATGTATTTTGATGGTTTTTATATTAATTAAGAGCATAATTAAAATTTAAAGTGTTACCTTCCTTTAATTTACTTACATTTTTCAACAATTTAGAATGGTATTCCTCTTCTGGGTAATGTAAAGTCTGAATAAGCCTTCCGATTTCTTGATCAACACCAGTCAAACTCCGTAGCAAGCTCTTATTTAAAAATAAACAAGTTAATAACAAGTCAATATTAATGGATCCATAAAAACACTAAACCAACCTAAATGCATTTAACGTATACAGAATGTAGGGATTTGCTCAATAATTTTTTTTATTCACTAAAACTGAAAATCACGCCAATATATTAAATGCTGCTATAAAAACCTTTTAAGAAACCAAGAGGTGAGAGATCTCAATATTGTACGTGAGAATCGGTTGGAAATAAACATATAAAAATAAATTGACCAATGACTATCTAGGTCTAGAGACTGAAATGCAAAAGGAGGGGTGATAATGAGCTATAATGAACATCTGAAACTACTGAAATCTAAAAGATTTATTATAAATAAGCAATAAGTTACAATTAAGGCAGGATATGCAGCACAAGTGAGGTGGATACAGTATATTAAATCAAATTAGCATAAAAATTGCCTTAAACACAACCTTCAAGATGTAACAGGACTTACACAGTTTTGGGACTTGCAGTAAGATATTGAAATACAAAAAAAAACAACCAGAATGCCTTTCCATGTTTGAAGCAAGATATAAATTCCAAGTAGAAGTTCCAAATTGGCAAATGAAGCAAAAGTGCAAATTTGTAAGATTAACTTTTAAAATAACCAATTTACTAATTAGATCCTTAAAAGTTCCCCAAAAGTTGGCAATCATAACTAAAATTGAGTGGGATTCATCTCCTTTACTCCATGCCCTGTACTATATTTGGCCTGGGTGAAATAGTCTACTTATTTGTGAATTTAATTCTTCTAGCTAGAGTTGTCTTGTTTGCTTTCTTAAACAGACTCCAGTATACTACCACAAGGAACAATAGGCTACTTCTGGAACGAAAACAGAAATAGCTGGAGTAACTCAGCATGTCTGGAGAGAAAACAGCGTTAACACTTTGGATCAGGTGACCATTCTTTACAGGTTACTTCTGATGTTTACTTCAAAATATTCACCTGCACCTTAGCAGCAGACAAGAGCACATGAATATTTTGAAGTAATGGGCTTTACACATGTACTCATCCTTTCCATACTTACAAGCAACAATAAAACCTTCAGAACTAGAACAAGTTGAACAGAAACCTGGGGTCAGTTTTACTTCTAAGCAGGATTGGCGAGTCATGTTAGGTACAAGAGGAGGATGGCGTCAGAGGTGGACAGGAAACATTGCAAGAACTGAGATTCTTGTTGCTGCTAACTTTCCAAAAATGACATTTCAAGCAGCAGGGAGGCGTATGAGCAGAATGGCATTTAATTCAAGGGATATGACTGCAGCACCAGCATCGTAAGATTTAAGCAAAAGGATACCATTTTTCAAGAGATGGTACAACGAGCTACAGATCAATAAGTTGTGAAAAGGGCGATTTGAGGAAGGGAATCCAGAGAATCAGAGTCCCAAGATTGCTGGAGGACCCAAAGAAGCATCTTGTAACTTTGGCCTTAATAGTGATGACAGTGGTGCTGGTGGTTTGGAGGGGTGGGGGATGTGGAGGAGAGAAGAACACCGCAAATGCTTCCCTACATAGATTTGCAATTCCAGTTGAGCCCTTCTCTGATAAGGTAATCCACATATTCAGAACCCAGCTTCACTACAAAAACAAATTAGGTTAATTTCAAGATCCACTGGAAGCCAACAGGATTGTATGGGATAAGTTGCATATGGAATTATGGCACCTGTTTGCTGCTTGGCAGAGCAGGAGGGGTTTAAAGTTCTATCCCCTTGGTGCAACAGCTGGAGTTAGTTTAAAATGATTTTGATAGTGGTCCTTGGGACCAGGAATAGGTTTCCTATTATCCTTGATGATTGTTCATTCCTGGTAATATTGGCAGTAAATCATTATCATGGAACCTATTCAGCTACCTATAAACATCTCTCGAAGAAATGCAGGTGGGGTGAATGAAGAAAGTACAATAATCAAATGAGAGCTGTCCAACTCTTGTTGTGCAAGACAACTCTCATTGGGAGGGGCACTAAAAATCCGGCAAAGTCTGGGCATTCTCCATAAAGCAAACTACCCTTGTCATCAAAGAACAATCCAATTCCATAATTAGTTAATTGAGCTGGGAATCTAATAGGAATAAATACTGTCTGCAAGAAAATATATACACACGTGGATAAAAAAATACAGTAGGATTTTCTGCAGCTCAGTTCAGTAATGGTTTGCCTAATTGGCTCCAAGTAGAGCGAAGGAAATGAAAAAAATAGTCCACAAATGTAAAAATGCAGTCTTATGCCATATTATCTAACAAAATACATGATAAGAACGTCAGTAATAACTTTACAATGCCTGACAATTTTCTTTCCAGTCGCAGTGTTCTACTAAAATTAAGATTTAAAGAATGACAGACAGGCAAAGACTGGCAAGACTTGTTTTTCCAGGTCCTTGCCCAAAGAAACTACTCAATTCTCAAGTGCAAGCATCAACAAAAAAGGGCAGGTCCCAGAATATCAAATCTTTACCCTTTTAACATTGTTCCAGAAATACGTGTACATTCTTAGGGGCACAGAAACCAACCTGGCCACAGAGCCATCAGAAGCCAGAAGAAAGTATTTTAATGAAGCAGGAGCAGGCACTCCACCTTTCCTGTCTCAATCTCTATTTGCTGCATAGCCCAGCACAAAAAAAAAGATCATTGTGGCTTGCTTTAAAGCACTCGCTGACTAGAAGATCTGAGGGAATCTCTAGTTCTGAATGAAAAACTGAGATGGAGATGTTGTTCAATGATTTGCCCATCTTCTTGCCCCATTTAACCACCAGATGATCAACATTAACAGATTAATTGCAGCTTGCAGGTGCCCCAGACTTCATGCCCCTACTGACAGAAGACAACTTGCCCCTGTGCTGTAGATAGGAAATACCGCACATTGGGTATGCTGCTCCTGTCCATTGCAAGGTTGGGAAAATGGGCTAAAGAACATATGCATGCTTTCTCAACGGTTACACAGACTAAAATACAAGTTTGAGGTAGAGAACTGATGATAAAACATCTTATTTTTAAGTACTTATTATGCAATACATAACAGTCCAAATATTCCATAATTTAGAATAACAATTAGTCTTTCAGTGGGAGATTACGAAAAGGCTTCTACCTAAAAATAGAAACTATGATCAACTTATGGGACATCCACTTCTAAAAAGGGTGGCCCTGCTTTGCCACATATTCATCATTGAGTCAAAGCTTTCCTTAGTACATTTCACCATAGCTTTCAAACAAGTAAAGCTTGCAGGATTTTAAAACAGACAGCATCGCACAGTACTTGACAGAAAATATCAGACAAAATTCAACAACAAATTAATGGAGAAAGTTTTAGAATGGATGATCAAAACTTAAACAAAGTAGAGGATTTTAAAAGTGTAAGGAAGCTAGAGTGGTGATGTCTAGATTTGAGAGAAGAATTAGGGCGGAAACAGCACAAGACTACTGTCAAAAGGTGTAGAAATGCATTTTGGAATGCAGAATTCTAGAATTCTGTGTTACTTTTTAAGAATTATAGGGCTGAAGGAAACTAGGAAATAGCATGAGAGAAATCTTTTGAGGGATTTGAAAATGGAGATGAAAAGGTTAAATTTGAGATTCCCAGTTTTTTGGAGTCAAAATGCAGTTCATGAAGCATAGTACCATAAAACATAGTAGCATAAGCAGGCCATTCAGCCTACTAAGCCTGATCCACTATTCACTAAAATCATTACTGATCTGATAATCCTCAACTCCACAATCCTGACTGTGCCCTACAACGCTTGATTCCCTTACTGATTGAAAATTTATCTCGGCCTTGAATATACTTAATGACCTAGCCTCAACAGCTATCTGTAGTGAATTCCACAGATTCACTATCCTCTGAGAAGAAATTCCTCCTCATCTCTGACTTAAAAAGGTGACCCCTTATTCTGAGATTATGCTTTCTTATCCTAGACTCTCCCACAAGGGGAGCAACCGTTCCTTATTTGCCATGTCAAGTCCTCTAACAACCTTGTGTGTTTCAGTCAAGTCCCCTATCATTCTTCAATATTCCTACAGGTACAGGCCCAAACTACTCAACCTCTCCTCAGAAAACAGTGCCTTCATATCTACAATCAGTCTAGTGAATCTTCTCTGGATTGTTTCCAATGCCAGTACACATTTGGATAAGGGGCAAAAAACTGTTCACAGTATTCCAGCTGTAGTCTGACTGGTGCCTTGTAAAGTTTCAGTAAAATGGGTTCTTGGAACTTAGTGTGGGCTATGTTAACTCATTTTTAGATGATGTGAAAATTGGTAAACAGGCAGGGGAGCATTCACATAGTCACATTTGGAAGTTACAAAATCCTGGTTGAGAGTTTCTGTTGAGAAGTCAGATTCGAGAAAAACAATGTTACTAAGATGGAAATAGAATCATTCAAATGGAAAAGGTTTAGGAGGCTGGAGGGATAGATAATGCTGAATGTTACCAGCCTGCATCAGAATCAAAAGCCGTTTATTCAGATTATGCCACCAAGGTACAAATGTAGGTGTGTGGGTCAAGAATAGATCCTTGGGGATCTCCGGAATTGAATGAGAAGGCACTGTTCCAATTAATCTAGTCATCACGGAGAAGTGCAGAACCAAGTGAGGGCAGTCCACACTGAGCCGAACAAGTGAGATGATTTTGGAGGAGGAAGCTGTGACAGACTAGCCTAACGCTTTCAGAAGTTGTGAAGGGATACTGCACCATAGTAGCACTCACAGGGAAGACACAAGCAATCTCCCAGATGCAGTAGTGGCTGGAGGACCTAGGGTAATGGATGAACTGAAGGGTATTTATATTAGGCAGGAAATGGTGTTGGATAGACTGTTAGGTCTGAAGGCTGATAAGTCCCCAGGACCCGATGGTCTGCATCCCAGGGTACTTAAGGAGGTGGCTCTAGTAATTGTGGGTGCGTTGGTAATTATTTTCCAAGGTTCTATAGATTCAGGATCAGTTCCTGCGGATTGGAGGGTGGCAAATGTTGTCCCACTTTTCAAGAAAGGAGGGAGAGAGAAAACAGGAAATTACAGACCGGTTAGCCTGACGTCAGTGGTGGGAAAGATGCTGGAGTCAATTATAAAAGATGAAATTACGACTCATTTGGATAGCAGTAACAGAATAGGTCAGAGTCAGCATGGATTTATGAAGGGGAAATCGTGTTTGACTAATCTTCTGGAATTTTTTGAGGATGTATCTATTAATTTGGACAAGGGAGAGCCAGTGGATGTAGTGTACCTGGACTTTCAGAAAGCCTTTGATAAAGTCCCACATCGGAGATTGGTGAACAAAATTAGGGCACGTGGTATTGGGAGCAAAATACTGAGTTGGATTGAAAATTAGCTGGCTGACAGGAAGCAAAGAGTAGTGATAAACGGGTCCCTTTCGGAATGGCAGGCAGTGACCAGTGGGGTAACACAAGGTTCGGCGCTGGGACTGCAGATGTTTACGATATATATTAATGATATAGACGAAGGCATTAGAAGTAATATTAGCAAATTTGCTGATGACACAAAGTTGGGTGGCAGTGAGAAATGTGAGGAGGATGTTATGAGAATACAGGGTGACTTGGACAGGCTAGGTGAGTGGACGGATGCATGGCAGATGCAGTTTAATGTGGATAAATGTGTGGTTATACACTTTGGTGGCAAGAACAGGAAGGCAGATTACTATCTAAATGGACTCAAGTTAGGTAAAGGGGAAGCACAATGAGATCTAGGTGTTCTGGTACATCAGTCAATGAACGCAAGCATACAGGTACAGCAGGTAGTGAAGAAAGCTAATAGTATGCTGGCCTTCATCATAAGAGGAATTGAGTATAGGAGCAAAGAGGTCCTTCTGCAGCTGTACAGGGCCCTGGTGAGACCGCACCTACAGTATTATGTGCAGTTTTGGTCTCCAATTTGAGGAAGGACATTCTTGCTATTGAGGGAGTGCAGCGTAGGTTCACAAGGTCAATTCCCGGAATGGCAGGACTATCATATGTTGAAAAATTGGAGCGACTGGGCTTGTGTACTCTTGCGTTTAGAAGGATGAGAGGGGATCTGATTGAGACGTATAAGATTATTAAGGGATTGGACACTGTGGAGGCAGGAAGCATGTTTCCGCTGATGGGTGAGTCCAGGACCAGAGGACACAGTTTAAAAATAAGGGGTAGGCCATTTAGAACAGAGTTGAGGAAAAACTTCTTCACCCAGAGAGTGGTGGATATATCGAATGCTCTGCCCCAGAAGGCAGTGGAGGCCAACTCTCTGGATGCTTTCAAGGAAGAGATAGATAGAGCTCTTAAAGATAGTGGAATCAAGGTATATGGGGATAAGGCAGGAACAGGATTCTGATTGTGGATGATCAGCCATGATCATAATGAATGGTGGTGCTGGCTTGAAGGGCCGAATGGCCTACTCCAGCACCTATTATCTATTGTCTATTGTCACAGATGATGTCATTTTTGACTTACATTAATACAGTTTTAATACTTCTATAAAAGATAATAACCTAACAGGAAAGATTCAAGTAGAACTCAGGACTGTTTAGAACACAGTTCTGTGAATTTTGGATGCCCTGTTACCATTTAAAGCTCCATCCGAGTCAACTGGCAGGAAAAGAAACTTTCACACCTCACTCAGGGGGAGTTTCCACTTTTGGCACAGGAGGGTAAACCAATTGGATCATAGTTCTCCAGTCCCAGCAGAGCCAACAGATGCAATGGGTTGCCACTGCTAGGTTAACACTATTTCTACAAACGAGAACATTATCACCAGAACTTTCCAACAGGCAACAAGACATCACTTGGCTGGTGGTAAGAAAGGCATTACCTGAAACATTCTTTTTGTATGCCTGGACACTCTGCACCACCACACACTGCCCATGATGCGGCCTCCATGGCGGGGGGGGGGGGGGGGGGGGGGGGGGGTGCTGGGGGGTGGTTGAGAGGGCAGCATCACACCTCCTTCTGGAATGTGCTGTTGCAAAGTAAGTCTGGAGAAAAATGCACTGGATTTCGTCAAGAGCATTGTCCCGAGCAGCTTCATGATGCAGGACTCTGGTGTTCAACAGTCTGCTCCCTGGAACGCACACCCCAAACAAACATCAACTATGCGTGGAGGACCATCAAACCTGTGAAAGACCCTCTTACGTCTGCCAAAAGCTTGTTGGTCTTCCAGAGCAAGGATTTGACCAAGTGTTGCAGACTGTACGTTCCAAGGTCTAGGGCTACAGGCTGAGGGACACACTAAAGCTTGAGACAGCTGCTGTCAAGGCATAGTGGGGAAAGACCACGTCTAAGGTCGTTCTTCCAAAGTTAAATGCGGACGTGTTCAGCTATAGGACACTCCTAGTGTTTAAATATGTGAAAATATAGTCCTATACAGGTAAAAATGCCTTGGGTTTGTTTGTTTCTTCATATCCTACTGTATAAAATCAAACTGCTTTAATCCCTATGTATGCATATAGGGATATTTTTATGAATGAAGTATGTTCATGAAATAAAGAAAATCACTGAAATATTTCATGTACTAGTGTAAATTTACACATTTGTAATTCCACAATAGCTACACCTATGTATTTGTAGATTGCTTAGTACTTTACATGATTCAGCAGGCAGTTTAAGCAAATAATAAAGTCTGATTGTACCCCAAAGCAAGACCAAATTCAGTCTTACAGTAATCTTCACTATTTCCAAGTAACATGAATTCAACATTATTGTTTTTCTCAGCTTGTCAATGGGATAAAAATACTATTATATGTAAGCATGACAATATAAGTGGCATAGCTCATCATCAAAATACTTCTAATGATTGTACGCACATCCCAGGTATTGATGGCAATTACTTGCCAACCACAGAAATAATGTTTGTAACCACAGCACCCTCTAGTGTAAGGTTTTGACCTTACAAATTCAGCAGACAAGGATTTCAGATAGAAGTGGCAATCAAAGTTTTAATTCGAGAGTGTTCAAGATGAAGTCTCAGTAAACTCCCGAATTATGCTGCAAATTGCTGCCTGCTTTCAAATAACAGTATATGTCTCTTTGAATAGGGAGCAGCAGAACAGCTACGCTCGGTTCGCAATAAACAACTGCACCTCCAAGTCATGAACCATTTCAACTCTCCCTCACATTCCTTAGACAACATGTCCATCCTGGGCCTCCTGCAGTGCGACAACGATGCCACCCGAAGGCTGCAGGAACAGCAACTCATATTCCGCTTTGATATCATTGGGCTGCAGGGTTCCCATGCACATTTCACAAGCTTCAAAATCTCCCCTTCCCCCCACTGCATCCCAAAACCAGCCCAGCTCGTCCCTGCCTCCTTAACCTGTTCTTCCTCTCACCTATCCCCTCCTCCCACCTCAAGCCGCACCTCCATTTCCTACCTACTAACCTCATCCCGCCCCCTTGACCTGTCCATCCTCCCTGGACTGACCTATCTCCTCCATACCTATACTCTGCTCTCCACCTATCTTCTCCTCTATCCATCTTCGATCCGCCTCCCCCTCTCTTCCAATTTATTTCAGAACCCTCTCCCCAGACCCCTTTTCAGATGAAGGGTCTAGGCCCGAAACATCAGCTTTTGTGCTCCTAAGATGCTGCTTGGCCTGCTGTGTTCATCCAGCTCCACACTTTGTTATCGCAGCCTGGGGCATCCTGGCTTGTTAGGATAGGTTTTGAAAAAATCTTGGATAGGACGCTGTATTGTGTTGTCACATTATTTCACTCATTTTGGTCATAAGTTACAAGTTACAAGTTACATGGAACAATTACCAAAAGCTTGTGATTGTGGCAGATTGCTGCCACCAATTCTCCCTTCCACACTGCCTGAAGCTGAGTTTAAAAAGAAGCTGAACTGTCAGGGAGTCTTAACAAGAAAGGGCACTCGTCTTGATGATGAGATGTACCTACGTTTATGCAATAAACGTGACGTAAAGTGGCAAGTCAAGCAAAATTAAAAAGACTATCAGATGGTATGTCTGAGACATAGGGATCTATAACTGGATTCCTCATTCTCCATCCAGGACTGAAGGTTCCATCAAGTCTGATTCTGGGGTGGCACGGTGGCTCAGTGATTAGCACTGCTGCCTCACAGCACCAGAGACCCGAATTCGATTCCAGACTCAGGTGGCTGTGTGGAGTTTGCACATTGTCCGGGTGTCTGCGTGGGTTTGTGCCAGGTGCTCCGGTTTCCTCCCACAATCCAAAGATGTGCAGGGTAGGTGGATTGGTCATGCTAAATTGCCCATAGTGTTCAGGGATGGGTTATTGGGGAGAAGGTTTGAGTGGGATGCTCCGAGGGTTGGTATGGACCTGTTGGGCTGAAGGGCTTGTTTCCACACTGTCTAGATTCTACATTCTATATAATACAGGCTCCAATTTTAACCCTTTCAGAACCACTGCCATGAATTACATCTCCCTTCAACAATTTTTTGCCTATCATTAACATTTATATATTCAGGTATAAAATTCCTTTCATATTTACATGAACTCCCCATGAGTCTGAGTGTTCAGAAACCCAAATGTTCTGGACATTTCACAATTCTTCTAGAATGCTTTATCATCTGACTTAGAAGATTGATAGGCCTTTGATCTGAGGACTGTTGGAACTTAATTCTGACTGTGATCTTGGTTGGTCTGTAAACCATTCTCATCATCATGTCTCTCATCGGGTTCACCTCAATCAACTATTAGGAGGCAATTGTTCCAGACAATTCATGCAGCTGTATGAATAATGTACAATTACGTCTGGTCTGCTGACTCTTGGATGACTATATCATCCCTGGTCCAAGTCTAGCTGCTATCATAACAGGAATGTCCATTACAGGGAACAGTCTGCTGCGCCCGATAACACTGTTCTTTTGTGCAAATAGCTTCGTAGACCCACAGACTCAACCTCTACTGAAAGCGGAGTCTCCAGCTGTCTCCCCATCGGCATTACTTATGCCAATAAGCCACACGAGTGGTCTGGACTCGTACTTAAAACAAGTCTGTAAAATCAAAAGTCAGCATTTCTTTTTGTAAGGGCTTTAACCATCTGTACCCCGAAGATCAACTTCGCCCATTTGACTATGGCTACTTTGACACATTGTTTAAATGTTGAAATCCAGAAAAGACTGCAAGTTGGCTGAAGGGCTGAAAAATGAACTGTGGTCCATTGACGAACACTGTCCCCCATCAAGGATTCCATGTGAAGCAAACATCCCATGCAGGATCCTGATTACTGCTTTTGTGGTGGTGGCATATAACTTGATCCACTGTGAAACTGTCTTCCATTAATGCTGTTGACTATCTGTCAAACATAAATAGGTCAATTCCCACTCATTTCTGTGGTCTGGTTGGCTCAAGTAAATCGAGACAAGTGGCTCTGTTCAGGCCTATGAATAATGCAAGCTTCACAATCACCTGTGAGTTCCTAAACTTCCTTTGAGATCTCTGATCACCATACCGATACCCAAGCCTGCATTTGATTATACCCAATATCCCAGGTGTATCCTGTCTAGGATGTTGTCTCACAGTAAAGCTGGAACAGTTCCAGTATTTCAGAAAGTACCAATGCGTTGTCTGTGAAATGCTCTTGACGCTCAAAATAATTTCTTATGGACAAATTACTCAGCTTTTGGTCTATTCAATCTTTGACAATAGCGATGAATGAATGGCAGCCCATTCTCAGTCACTATTTTCTTCTTGTTGGATCGATTGAGATAGTTTTTAGTTACTGCCCACAACATTTCTGTGGTCCCAGTTTATGATTCAATTTTAGTAATAAAGATCATAAGGCAGTCATTCTGAAAATCACATTCGCCATCATATGTAGGTTCACTTGTATACAATTGGTCTCAGAGGCAAGCTTCAAGAAGCAGAGTTCGAATCCATGCATCTTTGGAGGCAGTCTTGTCAATTCTTCCTTGTCCAATATGGAGAACAATACTTTCTGGTTTGTCTCTATCAGAACACTTAAACCAATGATGCAGTCAGAAAATCCCTCACACACCTACTGAGAAAGCCTCCTTTTCTCTAACTGCTTCATGTGCCTCCACGTCTGACAACACACTAGGTTCTTGCACCCATTTACTTGCTCCGGAAACAGCTCTGCTCCCACGCTGGCAGATGAAGCATCAACAACTATAAAACATTTGGAAAGAATTGATGACAATGGTTCAGGACATCTTTGGATGTCAGCGCACACTCCGCCTTCTGAGCAACATCTTCCAAATTTGAGTCACAGCACCATCCTTGTTCTTTCTTAAGAAGTTGTGTGATGATGCTATCACTTTGAAGTTATTTCGTCCTGGATTTTTATTTTGATGAGAGGTTGTAAGGCAGAGGCAGCCAGCTGACTCTAAGGAAGTAAACAATTTGTGAGGCCTTGATTTTTAAAAAAATCAGAACAATGGAAGCAGTGTGGATATGACCAGCTCTCGCAGGCCAGTCTTTCTAGTTTTTAGATTTAGTTTTAAGCAGATGACACTAAGGTCACAAATGTTGGAAGCTTTAGTGAATATCTCCTAGCTGCTACAGTCTCTGGATTTTTCTTGACTTTTTCCCCTCCTGGATTGGAGAACTGCATGTGACAATCTGTATTGAAGTTGCCTTATTCCCAAGGCGTGTGTTTATGGGATGTTACTATATTGGAACAGTTAATTAGTAATAGTTACTGTGTCTGTTACTTGGTTAAGTTTTCCAATAGAGTTAATTTATTCTAGATTCTTCTTTCTTTTGTTTGCACTTTAAGTATAGTGTTTAAATAAATTGTGTGTTGCTTAACGTGCAGTAGTTTAACCAGTTGCATTGCATCTGGCACATGACATATACTCAGCCTTCTGGGTAACATCTTCCAAATTTGAGTCACAGCACCCAACTTTAAAACAAGAAAAAAATTAGGATCTAGGCTACCTTCTTAAAATATTTTGAGGGGTCTGGTCTGGTCCATAACAGTTGTCTCAGGGATTATGTTGTTGTTGCAAATTATTGAGACAATGCAGAAAGCCTGGTGCAACTAACTTAAAAGAGAGCTGCCCAAGAAAATGAATTTTCCCTTGGCCAATTCCCTTGCGTCTGGAGCCCTCAGAGAAGGATCCTACCTATTTGAAATACTCATCAACTTAACTGGTACTCTACCACCCTCACCCAACTGGTACATAGCCCTGTCACCTTTTTAACTGATATTATGACTCCTTGTTTCACAGATCATAGAATCCCTACAGTGTGGAAACAGGCCATTCGGCCCAACAAGTCCACACCATACCTCAAAGCATCCCACCCAGACCCCCTCACTATAACCCACATAATCTACACATCCTGGTATACTATGGGGCAATTTAGCATGGCCAATCCACCTGAACTGTGGCAAGAAACCAGAGCATGTGGAGGAAATCCACGCAGACATGGGGAGAATGTACAAACTGCACACAGACAGTCGCCCAAAGGTGGAACTGAACCCGGGTCTCTGGTGCTGTGAGGCAACAATGCTGACCACTGAGCCACCGTGCCATCCCTGTTTGCCTTACTCATTCACTTTTCGTCAAGTGCTGTCAAAAGGACTTTAACTCCCGAGATGTGGCAGTAAATGTCATGAAAAAAAAGATATATTTAGTCCTGCTATGCTGCTCTTATTCAACATTCACAAAGGCTGGCACATCCAGGACAGAGCAGCCCACTTGATTGGCATCACATCCACAAACATTCACTCACTCCACCACCGACACTCAGTAGGAGCAGTGTGTACCACCTACAACATGCACCACTGAAATTCATCAAGACTCCTCAGATAGCACCCTCCAAGCCAATGACCATGAGCATCTAGAAGGTCAAGGGCAGCAAATACTTAGGATCACCACCATTTGCAAGTTACTCTCCAAGTCACTCAACATCTTGACTTGGAAATACACAGCTGACACTTCAGTATCACTGGTTCAAATTGTGGAACAACATTCCTAACAGAATTGCCTTATATCTACATCAAAAGCATTCCAGTAGTTCAAGAAGACAGTCAGTGAAACCCACATCCCAGGCTGAATATTTTTTAATTGAATTTTCCCAGGAACCACATTTAATGGTCAGCACATGTTAAGTACATCAAATAAAGCCTGTCTTTTAACACTTAGAAAGGATGTTGCCGAAGTCACACTAACTCCTGGAGGCCAATCTGCAGAAAACTGGGATCTCAGTGGGCTTGAAAGGCAACATTGGGTAACACATTTGCACCACTAATACACATGCAAAACTGTTCAGTCAGTTGTCCACATATGGATCATTTTGCTTGCCAAGAGTCATATTTATACATTTCCCTGTGGAGAGAAGATGCAGAACCTTTCCAAATGACAGTGTTCTGAAGGGTCCTGTGAATTGTAACTAGACAGACATTTACACTCCCGATCGGAGTACTCTTGCAACAATAAACAGAACAACGCTTTTTTCACACCAACCACAGACTGGATTAGCCATCACTCTCAACATCCTGTGGATTACCACTAATGAGAAACTGAATTGAAATAGTGATATAGAAACCGTGGTTACAAGGGCAGATCAGAGTCTATTAACCCTGCAACGAGTATTCCTGATTCTCCAAAGCCTGTCTACCATCAACAAGGCACAAACTAGGAGTGTGATGGAATACTCCCCACTTCCCTAGATGAGCGCAGGTCCAACAACACTCAAGTTCGACACCATCCAGGACAAAGCACCTGCTTCACTGTCACCATATTCAAAAACTCCACCATGAGTCTCAGTAGCAACAGTGGGTATCAGCTACATGATAAACTGTGTAAATTCACTAAGGTTCTTCAAACAGAAACTTCCAAACCATGACAACTATCATCCAGAAGGTCAAAGGCAGAAAATACATGAGAACAGTACCACCTGCAAGATCCACTACAGGCACTCACCATCTCGACTTGGAAATATATTGTTTTTCTTCAGTATTGTTGGGTCAAAATTCAGTAATTCCCTACATACACAACACTGGCAGAAGCAGTTCAAGGTGGCAGCTGAACACCACCTTCACAGGACAACTTGGAATAAATGCTGGACCAGACAGCCACGCCCACATCCTATCAGTGAATAATAAAACAAAACCAGAGAAACTAAGAACTACACATGTTAGAGTCAGAGATAACACAGTGTGAAGCTGGAGGAACACAGCCAGCCAGGCAGCATCACAGAAGCAAGAAAACTGATGTTTCAGGTCAGGACCCTTCTGCTGAAATGTGCAGGGAAGAGAGCTCAGAAATAAATGGAGGAGCAGCACCTCATATTCCACCTCAGGAACCTACAGCCCAATGGCCTTAAATGTGGATCTTACCAGTTTCAAAATCTCCCACCCCCGCCTCTTCCTCTCTATCATCCACGCATCCTTGACCTAACACAACCTGTCCATCTTCTCTCCCACCTATCCTCTTCTCCCAGCTCACTGACCAATCCTCACCACTCATGTGCACTCACCTATCACCATCCCAACTACCTTCCCCAGCACCATCCTTTCTCTGTATGTTTGTTTTGGATCTCCATTCACCCTCGCCCATTTCTGAAAAAGGGCCCCAACCCAAGCAATCAGCTTTCCTGTTCCTTTGATGCTGCCTGGCCTGCCGTGATCCTCCAGTTCCAAACTGTGTTATCCCTAATAAAACAAAAACATGCTGGACCAAAGGCACTGGCCTAAGGAACTTCTACAGCAATGTCTTGGGGCCAAGAGATTGGCCTCCAATATTCACAACCATCCTCCTTTGTACCTGATGATTCCAAAAACTGCAGTTTTCTCCCTTCAGTTCTGCTTGAGGTTTTACTCTCACAATGAGTTAACTGCACCCCTACTGTCAAGTGGTCTTTTCGTACACTGATTGTTTTAGTCTATTCATTTATTTTTCTGCTAAGAATCAAACAATAGTGAGAGTTAGATTGTCTTGGAATACAAATACATGCAGCTCAAGCTCTGCTGTGCTGAATTCTTAGTGTCTCTGGGGGAGGATGCCAAGTACTCTCCATGGATGACAGCAAATACCTAGGAGAAAATTATCAGTGGAGCTTTTAAAACAAAGTTAATCAGGAAAATTCCCACACATTTGACAAACTACAAAAGAGGCAAGTATTGTCTAAGAATTATACTATACCTAAAAATAGTTCAACTATAAATAATGTTTTCATTAAAAGTTCAAAAATTTGTCAGGTGACAGAGTTTAACTCACACAGGAAAATCTGCACACAGGCATGTCCAATTTGTTAATTAAAAAATAAGCATAGTCAAAGGCATAGGCAGTAACAGAATTACAAATACAAGAATAGACTGGGATTATACTCATTGGAATTCAGAAGAATGAGGGGAGATCTTATAGAAACATATAAGATTATGAAGGGAATAGATAAGGTGGAGGCAGGGAGGTTGTTTCTGCTAGCAGGTGAAACTAGCACTAGAGGGCATCGCCTCAAAATAAAGGGAAGCAGATGTAGGACTGAGGACAGGAGGAACTTCTTCACCCAAAGGGCTGTGAATCTGTGGAATTCCCTGCCCAGTAAAGCTGTTGAAGCTACCTTGCTGAAAATTTTTAAGGCAAAGCTAGATAAATCTTTGAACTGTAAAGGAATTAAGAATTATGGTGAATGGGTGGGTAAGTGGAGCTGAGTCTCAAAAAGATCAGCCATGATCTTATTAAATGGCAGGGCAGGCTCGAGGGGCCAGATGGACCACTCCTGCTCCTAGTTCTTATGTTCTTGTGCAATATGCTCACTAAGAGACATATTCTTCCTGATCTTCCAGATGGTTTGCATTTTGAAACAATTTCCAATAATTACTTTACTATCTTTAATTCAGATTTATTTGCTTATTTCTGAAATAAAATTCCCTGTAAACTTAACTGTTATTATGTAGGAGATTAACTGGACTTATAAATTAATAAAAAAAGGAAACATTCATCCTTTATAAATTCACCCTCAGAAGATTTCATACAGATTCAATTTCCAAATCACCGTCACCCACATCAAATCAGTCTGGGATTTCAGACAAGCAAAATTATAGATTCATAGAATCTGTGCAGTGCAGATGGAGGCCTTTCAGCCCAATGACTCTTCCTGACCCTCCAAAGAGCATCCCACCCCATCACTGCAACCCCACATTAACCATGGTTATTCCAAAGAGCCTGCACAACCCTAGACAATAAGGGGCAATTTAGCATGGGAAATCCACCTAATCTGCACATTTTTAGCATTTTAGCCATCCATCATATAGGCTGGTCTAGATAAAATTCAATGAATAAGAAATATATTAAATAAATTTACGGGAAAGAATAAATAATATATAATTAGTTTTAGAAATAAAGTTTTATTCTTCTTTGTACTTACACTTCACTCAACTTCCACAATGATGCACCTCAATCTAATCTCTAATAGTTCTACTTTCTTGACTGCACAATTGAATAATCCTTTCTCTTTCAGTGATATCTACAGGCATACCTACTCACCTTTTTGACATGATTGCGAGGGCAACAACAAAACTGAGGGAATCACAACTATCACAGGAATGTCCAAACGATAAGGGGGTCATTCCTGCTCTAGTCATGAGACGCTGGTCCAGGCCAGGTGGGGTCAAGAGTTGTTAAGGTCAACTAACTACCAAACTAGCATTTAGGCAACTGTCCCCGTATTTAGACAACAAATCCAAACTCCATTTAACTGAAGAAACTGAATGTATTCAAAAAGGTCTGTTTTTGAACATTTAGATTCTGAATGTCCTCCCTGGACATTTCTCCAAATCTAAATCAACAATTAACTTAACTATCTTAAAATTTGAGTTATATTCACCATAATATTCTCTCTCATCTCTGCACCTATAATCAGGTATCGCCGTGTGAAACTCTTTTTCTGCTCATTGTCTAAATTGTGAACAACCTTTGTTGGCCTTCCCTACATCCAAAAAATTGCCCAACCTTAACTGAATAGAATACAGGCCTGCATTCCATATCTAATGCGTCACATCACTTCTTTGAACTTGCACATCCATCACTGCATATAACTTTCCAAGATTTCAATATGATAGTACTTTCAATATTTATAAATATAATAAATATTTAATTTGGATTAATATACATCAACTTAAACAGTATGCTGTTGATATATCTGTATCTTTACATATGAATTGAGGCATTGTTACAGTAATAGATGTACTCAACTACCAACATGTATTGCTATAATAACAGAACTAAGTCAAACATATACTTAAAAATAATTTCAAAACTAAAGGCAATTATTTGCTTGCATGTTTCTGAGTCCTGAGGAAGGGTCACCGGACCCTAAACATTAACTCCATTTTTTTTTCTTCACAGATGCTGCCAGACCTGCTGAGCTTTTCCAGCAACTTTTGTTTTTGTTGTTGTATTTTCTTGCGTGGTTATTTTTCCCATTTATTTATTAATTTCACATTTTTAAAAGCATCTTTTCCTTAAAGGAATCTCTCTGAGCGGTAATTTACCCAATATTTTGTAATAATGTCTAATTGGTTTGACTTTTTGCTGCAGACTTCAGCTCAAACCTTTATTGCTTTGTAAGTTGGAATTTCAAATTAATCACAAGTAAGGACAATAGGACATCTAGGCTATAGTGACCAAGGAGACAAATATGATCACTATTGAACAAATCAGATTTAAATAAAAAGAAGGAATGACTAAGGAGGGTTAATTAGAATAAGTGAATAAAATGTGAAATTAGGTACTGAAAAACAAATAGAGAGAACGTTGGATTAAGGGAAATGGAAAAAAACACAAAATCATAGGTTTGGCCAGTTAAAAACGTCAAGCAATTCATTAAAGATAGGAGGCTCTGCACTTAAATTTCTCATTTTCTAAATCAGAGAGACAGATTGGCAGTCATTTACACTTATGTTGCCATTAAAAGGGTTCATAAACAATTAATTATTAGATTTAACTTATTATTGCAAGTTTAATGGTCAAATTATGAACAAAATCAGCAACTTAATGAAACTCAAATTCTGGGCAAAACATTGCTTTCTTGAAGCTCAGTGAATTAGTGCAAATTTTCCAGCAACTTGAGATGTCTTGTCAACTTCCTTGTCACAAGTTGCTATCTGCTTTCTACATTGATAATGCTGCATGCCATGCACAGTTTTTTATTTTTAAACACTATTGCTAAGATTTCTGTGACTGGGACTTATTAATGTATCTAAATTTATACTTCCTGGTTAGATACTAAAATTCAGTACAGTTATAAATGTGTAGGAATTGAGGTAATTAATTAATGGAACAGTTAACAGTGCAACCAAACACTACTTTGCACAGAAGGGAAAAATATTTAAATACTGCCACTCAGTGGTGAACACAAACATTCCAACACAAGCTAATACAGACTAAAAATGAGGGTTAAAAGTTGCAACACAATAACTGTACAATATGAACATTTTTCTTCTTTTTCTAGGGCAGCAGGAAGTAGCAAAGGCTGCATTCAATCCGAGAGTTCAGGGCCTACATTCAGGAACAATTAAGTTGTGACATCACAGGGAAGTCGGTACTTATTTTACTTAAACTAGGATGTTCTAATAGAGATAAGTAGAACATTTATTAAAATAAGAATACACACATAAATAAGACTAAATGCATCCATTAAAAATTAAAATAAATAATTAGTTGTTTGGTAGTACAGGGCACAAGTATTCTACTGATAGAAGAATATTCTCAGAAATTTTTTGTCTTGCACTAATCAAGACATTTCACAACACTACAGATTCAAGGGGAAATGATATTTATACTGAAAAATAGAAGCGCTGATTAATTGGCAAATAGACTCCGGTACAGGAATTGCTATGGTGAATGCACTCATTAATGCTGATTGACGGTTAACAGCCAGGCATTGTTTAAATCGTAAACCAGGCAAGTTGACTATGACTAGTTAGGGCACTGACCTGAGAAATGAAGCCTCAAATGGCTGTCTCCAATTGAGTTGAATTCTATCTGCCCTGACATTTACATGCAAGTCCAGACACTGATGTCCTAGTTTATGTAATATTTGTATATATTACTGAGCTATAATAAACATCTTCAATACCATGTTATCCACATCCAATTTCTTATTTTGTGAAAGATAGCATAAGCATTGCCGCATTAGGTAAAATAGCCAACTGAGGCAAAACAGACGTCAGGATGCACCATTTGTGACTAACTAAAGATGTTAAGGATAAAATTAAATTAAAGAAAAGTGTACAATTCTGCAAAGATTAGTAGAGGGTCAGAAGACTAGACTAATATAAAAAGCAGTAATGAATTATAAAAATAAGTGGAGAAATTACAGTATGAAAGAATGCCAGCCAGAAACATAAAAACAGACAGCAAGACCTCCGAAAAAGTCTGAAAATTGGCCCTCTATCCATTTGAGTTCAGAGGAAGGAAACGTTCGAAAAACCCTAGGGTACCTGACTGGATGCAAAAATGATACGTTTCCTTGTCAAAAAGAATAATGAGGAACAGCTTAAAAATAATGATTCTCTCATTTAAGGTAGAGGAGGAGAATTCTTTCCTCGCTCGGGGGGGGGGGGGGGGGGGGGGGCGGGGGTCATTTGTGTGTGAAATTATCTTCCCCACTGAATGGTGAAGGCAGAGCCACTGCATATTTTTAAGTTTAGGTCAGAGTCAAACAGCGCAGAAAAAGGCCCCTCAAGACTAATCCCACTTTCCAGCACTTAGCCCTCAGGTCTGAACATTATGGCATTTCAGGTATTCATCCATGTACTTTTTAAAAGTTGTGAGGTTTCACACCTCCCAGACAGTACTTTCCAGATTCCCACCATCCTCTGGGGAAAAATATTTTTCCTCAAACATCTCTAAACCTCCTATATTTTAGGTTCTTAACCTAAAATTCTGTCCCCTCATTATTGGCCCTTCAACTACTTCCTATCCAACCTGTCTATGCCCATCATGATTGCACACATCTCAATCACGTTCCCCTCTCAGCCTTCTCTGCTCTAGAAAGAACAACCCAAGACTACACACTCTCTCTCTAAACCTAAAATGTGAGGCAACATCCTGGTGAATCAGCTCTGCACCCTCTCCAATAAAATCAGATCCTTCCTACAGTATGGTGATTAGAACTTCACACACTACTCCATCTGTGGCAGAACTAAAATTACGTACAACTTCAATTAAAACTTCCTGCTTTTATAATCTATGCCATAACTAATAGGACAAGGATCCTGGATGCCCTCTTAGCCACTTCATTCAACTGTCCTGCCACCTTCAGGGAGTGAAAATCCACCCAAGTTACCACTGTTCTTTTGAGACTCCTAGTGTCTTGCCATTCAATCGGTACTCCCTTGTCTTGTTACTTCTGCGAAAGTGCATCACTTTTCATTTTTCAGTTAAATTGGGTCACTGATTTTCCAGTCTGATCAACCTAACAAGAACTTTATGGGGGGTATGGTGAGCTGAGTTGGGTGGACAGCAGGTTTGCAATGTAGAGTGATGCCAGCAGCACGGGTTAAATCCCATTGCAGCTGAGGTTACCTTGAAGCACCCCCCATCTCAAACATCTTCCCTGCTCGAGTTGTATTGGTTCTCAGGCTAAACCATCACCAGTTGTTTCTCCTTAATGACAGCGCAGCCTACGGTCTGGGAGACAATGGCAACTTTACTTTCCATTTACTATAAACTTCAAAACATTCTTCCTCTCTATTAACTAGCAGCCAATCTTTGTATCATCCACAAATTTACTTATCATAGCCGCCCAAATTCTCATCCATATTGTTTATATATCATGAACAATAGGACACAGCATTGATCCATGTGGTATGCCATTAGATGCCAGTCTCCAGTCACACAATCAGCCTTCCACCAACACACTCTGTCTCCTGCCACGCAGCCAATTTCTAATCCAATTTGCTAAGTTACCCTGAATCTCGGGTGCTTTTACCTTCTTTATCAGTAGGCCCTGTAGGGCCTTGTAAAAAGCTTTGCTGAAATCCATATGACCTATATCAACTGCATTACCCTCGTTTACACCTGATCACCTCCTTCAGAAGTTCAACCAAATTTTTTAGGCATGTCCTCCATCTGACAACCATGTTGACTATCCCTGATCAGACCTTGCCTTTCTAAGTGAACATCAATTCTTTCAGAATTTTCTTCAATAGTTTCACTACACTGCTGTGCGACTCACTCATCCCTAATTCCCTGATTTATCTCCAATACCCTTCTTGAAAAGTGGAATAAATCGCATAAGCTGATTTTTAGTATTTCGGCACCTCTCCTGTGGCCAAAGAGAAATTAATAATTGAGTTCAGTACCTCTTTAATTTTTATCCTCATCTCTCACAGCAGACTGGATTACAACACATCCAGGCCTGGATAACTGTCCACTTTTAAGCTCACCAAAGCTTCCTGCTCCTTCCTCAAATCTGCTCCTCTACTGCCTACTGACCATTTGAAGGTCTATAATACACTGATCTCCTAACTAAATAATCACTTCTGACTATCAATCCCGCTTTCTTCTGCCGCCACTCCTGCAAGCTTAATGAGCCAGAAGCATCCTTGTCAACTTCAAAGTGGAAAACCACATGTTTTTGCCTCCCTTATAAGTCTCCTATGTGGGACGCTGTCAAAGTCTTTGGTGAAATCCATATAAACTGTATCAACTGCACTACCCTTGTCTATACAACTGGTCAGCTCCTTGACAAAGTTAATCAAATTTGTTAGTCATTACATCCCTCTGACAAGCCATGCTGACTATCCCTGATCAAACATGTCAGTTCATCCAATGGTCCAGTGGATGGATGTGTCACATATGCCATATAAACCAAGAAACAAAAACACAAGATTGTTCCCTAATCTGAGCTGAAATACCAAGAAGGAGCTTTCTACCTAAATTCTTCTTCCCGAATGTCATGAAGTGATAACATACGAAGTGTTTCTGTGCTGTAAATACTATGTAACTCAGTGTAGATCGTAAATTTCTGCAAATCCACCTAGATTTACAATCGAAAAAGTAACCTTGGTCAAAATCATTGAGTTTGGGGGTAGTAAATAATAAACTCCACTCAAGAAAACCTTGGAATTGACTGTCCTTCATTTTTGATCTTGTTAACTGACATTTAATCCAGGTATGATTACTACATGCTTTAAAAAAATCTAAAGCAAAGCGGGGAGCCTTGACCCCTCTTCACTTAGTTGTAACACTAAGCAGTGGGAAACATCGTCAAAGACTAAATACAGAGGTTAGTTGGCTTTTGGAATCTGAGGAAACAGCCCTGTGTCAGTTTTACCGAACAAACCCACATTGACTGTGGTTCAATAAGTTCCATCAATCATTGCACAAAGGTCCTTTCATAGAATTAAACACAGAGCTGTCTACTGCTATACATACTGTATATAAAAAGGGAACTTGCTATTTTGAAACACAGTTTTGAGTCATTTAAAACATATTTGTACTCAACCAACCTTAGCCAGTTTCTCAGAATGACTGCTACATCAGCAACTGGGCGGCTGACTTGCATGGAGGTAGGGAGCTCATAGAAAGTAAAGACAAATTTGGAAGGCTAATTTCTTCCTGCAGAAACACATGCTGTCTAGGGTGGATTTTAATGCCTCATCACTCATCAGATTGGTAAGGGTTGGGTGGGGACAATTTTTTATATCAGGCAGGAGGGGACGGGACACCTTCCCACCACTGCCAGAAAACCTGTCAATGTACCGTGAAACTTGAAAGGGAGTTATATATACTAAAACAACTGGAGTATATTAATCCACATCTCCCGATCACCACATACAAGCATGCTGTGCACTGAAATTAATCTCAGAAGTCAGAAGATTGGAAACCAGCTTCCCAACACACTGATAGGTCCAACCAGTCGGCACAACCAAATGCACATGCTTCATCTGCCCAAGGCAAGCAATTATCAATCACTCATATCAAAATTTTGGTTATTCCATCAAGTATGTCCATTAATTCATTAATCTCTGCACTGATATTTAGTTGGTTACTAGAAAACTTTAATTACTGCTTTTAACACCATGTTACTCTGATTTAGTCTGTCTATATGTGGGTCTTGGGATGGCCTTGGACATCTTCTACGGTTTATGTAGGTTTTTAGGTCAACTGTCCAAGGGAAGCTGCCACTGGGACTAAAGTGGTGAGGCGGGCAGGTGATTGGCAGAGCAGGGTATGGATTAGCACAAAGCTAGGTGGGATAAAGCTGATCATTTGGAAGGTAAGCTGAAAGTAGTTGTGGGTCACTACACATCTGTAAGCCGCATGGCACTTGTACCTTGTTTGTTGAGAATAAATGCTGTCCTCTCCCTTTTTCTGCATTGAATACCCAGCCCCACATTCCATTGTTTTTACATTGCACGCTATTTCTTCAGGAAGTTGTGCTATTTTCAGATTATGCTTATTCTTCTAACCCTGGAAGTTTTACATAGAAATTGGGGAAAATCAAGGCCTTCATGCAAGTGTGACGGCTACATAACAGAAATCCTTAAGTGATCACAGCCTGAACCAGAGTTCCGAAAGCATTTAATAGCAAATGTGCAAAACCATTCACAAACATTACTCCTCCAATCACTGTAATTGCAAGGTGTCAAATAGGATAGAATCAGGAAGGCTGATAGAGAGCTGAAGAACAGAGACCCAGAAGTTTAACAAACAGCTGTGTAAGTGAATCACTGCTCTATTTCCAACAGGGCAAGAACAGGGCAGAGAAGGCAAAGAACTGAAATAGAGAGAAAAAATAGTGCGCAAGAATTTATGAAGAATTAAGACCAGATACAAAGGAAAGAAATTAAGAAGCCTACAAAAGTTGACTCAAGTGGGCAATAACAAATATTTTTAAATATTTTGATCCCACAGGAAACATAAGCTAACACAGAAACTGACAAACCAAAACAGACAAAACCTTAGGCTATCTGACTAAATCATTACATGTATTTACAAAATACGCAATCATTTTTAAAAGTGTCCAGACAATATGATGGAAGAGCTGTACCACAATCCTTATTTAATTATGTTGTGCTTGTTCACTAAACCTTCACCATACATGACGAATAAAAACACACAAGTTTAAAATTTATAGCCCTCTACCACAAAATGTCTTGTAGTCGAGTAACAACTTGTTTTTATGTGGTGCCATATCCTGCCATCTTTCTGCATCTTAAAAAATGAATGCGCAGAGCTCATTTACAAACATGAGGTCACTTCCTAAAGTGGGTCTGCCACTCTTTTCTTTGTTCTATGACATGTAGTATGTCAGATTTGCTTTTGTTTGATTTGTAACTTACATTTTTTCTGGAAATGCTCACAAACAACAGCATACAGATCTTCACTTTATCAGCTACGTAAATTTTAAATGTCCAATTTTTTTCTCCAAATGTGTCATTATTGCTATGATTCCAAATGATACAAAAAAAATTAAAATGTAACTGAATTACTGAAGTGGTAATGGCAGGGTTAAACTAACAAAACTGTAGACAGTAGCAGAAGTAGGCCAAGGAACAGTAAAGCTTCAAGGAAAAGCACTGTTGTTAAACTGTAATCATTTGTAAAGGAGATTCAAAGTTCAACCTTCAGCATGGTGAACAAGTCTTCAATTGCTGCACTACAAGTGCGCGCTTACCGAGTTTGACCGAAGTAGGCTACGTCTGGAACTAGAGAGTGTACCCTGGCGATATATACTTTACACAGATGTTCGTTTTCCTTTTGCAGCAGAAGCATGCCATCAGGTTTCCGATTGGATTAAGTATTGTACAGTATTTCTATGCATTCTAGCAAATTAAAACTAATGTAAACATTACTTTGGGAAAATATAATAATCACCATATCTACAATGGCAGATATTTCTGAAGAAGGGTCGATGTTGACTCTGCTTTCTCTCCACAGATGCTGCCAGACCTGCGGAGCTTCTCTAGCTATTTCTGTTTTCATGGCGAATACTTCACTGTCTAGCCTCATGGAATGAGTCAAAACCATTTTATCTCCAGATATTTATCTCAATTTAATTCTCCATCTTTTTCTTTTTATTTTCTCTCCCTATATTGCGTGAAGTCTATTTGCAAGAAACGTCATTTTCAAAAAAGCATGCTTTATTCATTAAAATTATCTATAAAGTTCTAAATCAGTTCTGTAAAAACTTTGCAGAGAAAAAAACAAACAAGACATTAGAATTTTGACATTGTTCACAGCTTCTCTGCAGTTGCAAAAACAAAGGCATTTTCTACTTTTGCAGGAAATTGTTTATACTCATTTTGAGGCAATGAGATAGTCTGACAGCTAAAAAGACCTTTGTTGACTTTGGCAGAAAGAATACAAACTCCTGCATCACAGGGCTGTTCTGGAAAAACCTCAACAAAAACAAAATTGCATCTCTCTGCAGACCTTCTTGGGCGAAAGGCACGTTCCAGAAGATTTGTGACAGTCTTTCCACCAGTGCAACCACTTTCAGGGCAGCATGTGGTGACACACAGAGGTTAGGCATGCATGAAAGATTTGATGGGCAGTGTTCTCCTCACCAGGTAAACTACTTCTTGGTGCTTGTTGGAAAGTTCTCGTGAGGAGACATTCCGCCAGACGACTTTGACAGTGCGCTCAGGGGATCTCCCAACAGGATCGATCCTCCACTTTTGCCACAGGGTCCCAAGGATATTATGTACTGACCACTTCCTGATGGACTTATGGTCAAAGATGATTTTCTTTGCAAGTTATTCTATTCCACAATGGACAGGCGATACGGAATGGGGCAACTATTTGAAATGACACAGCAACACCGAGTACTTCACACCTGATGACCAGGTTTTTACATGCAATGGAAAGGAAGTGGCGCTCCCATTAGCCCAGCTTCTGCCTCACCTTGGCAATACACTCACTCCAGGTTTTGGCTTATATACCAACCTCTCAGAACAATATTCCTAGCACCATCAAGTAATCTGTCCTGATGGTGAAGGGAATAAAGGACTAGTTGGCCAATTACCAAAGAACATGGCCTTGCTTTTATCTCAATTTACCTTGGCTCCTGAAGCCAGCTTGAACTGGTCGCAGATGTTCATGAGTCTGTACACTGGTTGTAGATTTGAGCAGAAACAGCAATGTCATCCATGAACAGGGAGACTTTGACCTGCAGGCCTCTGCTGCCTGGAATAGTCAACCTGCTCATACTCACATCTTTCCTGATATACAGCAAAAGGTTCTATACAACGCACAAACAAAGCAGCAGAGAGACGGCATCCCTTCCTGACTCCAGATCGGATCAGAAAACTTTGATTCCCATCATTGATTGAGACTGCCCTGTTGAAACTACTAAAGGCAATGGTGATCGGGTGCAGATTAACCGAGGGATGAAAGCTTATTCCATCCCCAGATCTTATCAGACCAACAGTATTTTGCTTGGAACAACAGAAGATTGATAAGGAGAAATGAATCACAAAAGAGCCTGGTGCCTGCAATTGAAGGTGTTTGAGCTTTAAACTACTCACCAAGCCATTGGGAACGCATTAGAGTCAGCAGAAAATACAACTAGCAAATTGATTTGTAAGTTTGTTTAATGACGTCTTAGTTTTTTGTTTTTCAAAAAAAAAGGTCAGTAGATGAACTTTAACTGTGTTTGCAGTGACACCTTGTTGTTTCATTTTTTCAAAGATGTCAGTAAATACATTAATGTAGATATAAAGGAGACTAAAACCTTGATAAGATAATGAATTAGCTCAATATTTCACATCACCTTTTAATAAAGTTAGCAGTCTCCTTGCGAATAAAATATTTAAGCCAAATCAGCATATGTGACAAAATCACTCGTACTTCCCTGTGTCAGACACATTTTTCAGTTATTTATACAGATGTCAGTCAGTTATTTTTCACAGTCTCATTACATCAAATTGAGTGTAAGTATTACATTTTAGACAAGTTTTTAAATGTCAAATTTTGCACAACAGGGAACATATAGGGATTCAAATTATGTGCAGTTTGTGCACTGACATTTTATCAGTCCGTATTGTTGCAAGCAACATAGAACAAATTAATGACCTAGATATGTAGCACACTAAACTTTAGAAATTATTACATAAAGCACCACAAATTCAAATGAAATTGTGTAAGCTTGTCACACAAGTAAGAAGGAATTTTCTATCAATATCTAATTGGGTTTATAGCCATAGCCAGATCCAAAACTTGTGAGCTGAGAAGAGCATTATTCATAAATACATTTGAATGAAAGTAAATAATTGTTAACAGAAGGAAGTAATATAGCATACAAAAAGGTTTCACAATCTCTGTCATTCATTTGCAACCTCAAACTATCATATGTTTGTTCAACTCTAAAGTAAGAGAAGTAATAAAGTATCAAATGATAGCATTCACATCCGCCCTGAATTATATCCACTGTTACATGAGAAACAGATTAGTCAGATTACTTTGAAATTTATGTCGACATATGACCACCCACTGATGAGAAGCTGGTGATTAAAGAGAATCAGAACACTAATATTTACCAGTAGTAGTTTCCAATCCACAGTGTAATTACTGTATTAACTATCTCTTCATGGTCTGGTCTGTATGTTGTGGCTAATAGTTCAGCATCAAATTCACCTAACAACCCGAGAACATTACATACTTCATAATCATGTTATGCACTGCAATAGTTGCCACATAAGTGATCAGCTAGAGCATTTCTCTGCA
This sequence comes from Stegostoma tigrinum, assembly GCF_030684315.1. NCBI lineage: Eukaryota > Metazoa > Chordata > Chondrichthyes > Orectolobiformes > Stegostomatidae > Stegostoma > Stegostoma tigrinum. The sequence goes on along the minus strand of NC_081356.1, from coordinate 57,069,886 downwards.
TCCTCAAGAGCTTATTTTTCAAAACAGTGTATTTAGATATGGGAAACCTGTGACCCAGCAGAAACAGACATTGAGAAGGAAAAACATTCGCTGTTTGGAATCTAAAAGCTGAAATAAAACCCAAATTTTTGATGCAACAGCATATTATAGATTCCTTCCACAAATTCATTGACAGCATGGTGAATAAATAAAACTGTCGTCATTTAAAAAGTTTAGTATTATTTTAACTAAGGCGATTACAAGAAGTCATCAAAGGGATATTGTGCTTAATTGGATTTTTTATTTTACTACTTTATAAATTACAAATGTTTTTAAATGTTGCATTTTAATTTCATAAAATTTAAAGAAAATCTACGTGGAAGATTTTTTTTAAATTAACTTCAAGTGGCACGATTAGTAAAACACAGGCTATTCTTTCATACTTACAACATCAATTAAGAAACATACAAAGAAACAAACAGAAAGATAAATAATGACAAGTACAGTCAAGAACATAAGGCAATTTTGTCAGGAAACAACCCAAAATTGTGCAAAAATTCAGAATTGAGGTACTACCAATACAATACATTAACTACAATGAAGGCCACACACGAGATCATCAATACTTTAAAGGAAATTATTCCATGTAGATTTTAAACATCTGATTTTTAACTTATAAGTTAGCAGGTCATTCAGGTTGATAAATGACAAATTTTTTCACTATAAATTCAGGCTAACAATGCCATTACTACTAAGGTTAGCAAGTGACCAGGAGAATGAACAGCTGCCTTTATGAATATCAGAATGTTTGATGCTTCTCCACAAGTCTCAGGTCACTATTTTTTAAACTAAAAATCTCCTTCCTCAATTTTATTTGAAGTTGAAGTATGGCCTACAGAATCCAAATTCCATTCTATAATTAGATGTTACATACTTGTTATGGTTACAAATGTGCACATTAGATTTACATAATCTCACCAACCTATGAATGTTGTAAGTTTGAATCATACGCTCTCTACAGTGTGGAAACAGGCCCTTCGGCCCAACAAGTCCACACCAAACCTCAGCGCATTCCACCCAGACGCATCCACCTCTAACCCTTCTAAGCTACTCATCCCTGAACACTATGGACAATTTAGTGCGACCAATCCACCTCGCCTGCACATCTTTGGACTGTGGGAGAGCACCTGGAGGAAACCCACACAGATACAGGAAGAATGTGCAAACTCCACACAGTCAGTCGCCCGAGGGTGGAATCGAACCCGGCTCCCTAGTGTTGTGAGGCAGCAGTGCTAACCACTGACCCACCATGCCACTCCATCGATTTGCATCTGTTACATTATAAATTTTAGGTTAATGGTGAACAAAGAGGCTTTTGAGCAATTTCACTGCATACCTAATATTGGTCAAAATTTTACAGTAAAAATTATGGAGGCTATTAACACATACCTTTTTTTACGAAATGTAAATCATACAATAACTTCCACAATCCCATGCAGAGACATTTCAGTTAAACTCAGAATCAGGACATTGTTGTCCAGGTTTCCTTATTCCTGCAGAAGCTATGTTGTATGGCATGTTGCTGAAAAACTCAGCATTTAAACATATGAACAGCATGAAGCTGTGTCATGTGCATGATGGTTCGACACCTAATGTATCAGAAGGTTAGTGTTTGTGCAATTAATTTTTAATGTTGTGATAAGTCTTAATTACTTCCAAATAATGTTTCTGATATTAAAATTCTACTTTAAATGTACAGAGTCACGTTTCTTCTGAATTTAGTTATCATTGGAGATACGGGAAAAGAATAAAATTTCCTTTGAACTTTCTTTTCCTGTCTATTTTAGCTAATGCTCTCGATCACATGCTTCTTTCCCTTTCTTCATTTCACTTTCCATTCACAAGGTGACATTGAATTAATTATTCTAATTTTAATTTCCAGATTCAGATTTCAGTAACCAGAAATAAGTTCAGTAACTAATTCAATTGGCTAAGTAGATATTGTTGCATGCTGTGTTCATACAAGTCCTAGATCCCCGATGGGAAAGTTGTGCTGAAATGGCTTTCTCATCATACTAAGTTCCAAAGCTAATCTTCATAGAAAGTCTGTCAGCCAGGGTAATTGTAATGAATAGCTGGATTTATTCACCGGTATTTACAAAACTCTGTCCAATAGGTTCAAAATGCAGTGTTGTCAATTACAAAGTTTTTTTAAAAATAACATCAAATGTATAATTTAAAATAATAATATAATACAAAATAATATGAAATTACCGTATGAACTAAAATGTTCTGTTTAATTCAAAACAAACATCAGCCTGTTAATCAGTATTATTTTCAGCAGAAACCATGTAAATGGTCATTGTGAAGTTATAGTGCAAGAGCAACTGAATCCCTGCAGAAATTACTGGGTAAGTTTTAAACATATATCCCAGCACAATCCTGACAAACTCAAAGAAACAGATAATCTCACCCGTATCCACTCATTGGCCTTCAGTTCAACAGCATTCTCAGGTTCTGTACTGTATAAGGACCACAGACACTGTAACAGGTTCTGTTGGCTGTCCTCTGTATTAAAAAATAGTAATAACATTCTCGGTACTAATATAGTGGACTGAACTTTGTAAATAACTACAGCAAAACATATCTTAGAACTAGATTTTTATGGTATGTCAGAAGTCCATTTGAGTCAGGGTTCATTTGAACAATTTGAACTAGAATATTTTGACATAAACAATGAGCAGAAATTCTGCTTGTCTAGCACAGTTGTATATTTTTTGCAGTGAAATCAACTAGATTATAGGTTTATTATTTACATTTCAACTCAGATTAACTAAATACTGGCTAAACTAAAATCTTCATAGTAATTACCTGAAAATTATATATATTATTAACAGATGTACGACTTAGTATAACATTCACATCATTAAAATCTGACAAATGAACAGATTCTTAAGCAGCTACTTTATCTATTCACATGGAAATGGCTACTCGAGTTACTTTCAATAGATCACAAGTATGGGCTATTCCAATCCAGGCTACAGCAAGAGAAACACAAACAGAAATTGTGAGAGAAACTCAGCAGGTCTGGCAGCATCTGTAGAGAAGCTGAGAAACTCAAAAGGTTCTGAAGAAAGGTCACAAAATTTTCTGAAGAAGGGTCCCGACCTGAAATGTCAAGCTTTCCCACTCCTCTGATGTTGCTTGGCCCGCTGTGTTCATCCAGCTTCACAAGTGTTATCACAAAATATTGACTCTGCTTTCTCTTCACAGATGCTGCCAGACCTGCTCAGTTTCTCCAACAATTTCTGATTTTGTTTTGGATTTCTAGCACCTAGTTATTTGATCTTTTTTACAGTAAGAGAATTTTGAGTAGACAGCATTAGATCCATTGAGTCCAAAATCAACGGAGGTGAGCTAAAACTGAAATGCAACTTTTTAACTAAGAAGCCCTCATGACAGAAGTCAACAGATGTTACTCAACTAGATGAATGTAGTATGTTTCAAATCGAGCTGAATAGGTTTGACAAATAAATCTAAATTCCTATTCAAAAGCAAATCACTACAAACACTGGAACCCTGAAATAAAAACAGAAAACACTAGAAATACTCAGCAGGTCTGGCACCAACTGTAAGAAAGGAATATAATTAATATTTTGGTAACTGACCTCTGAACAGAACTGGGAAAAGATGGAGACTTTAAAAATTTTAAGGAGCAATGATCTGGAGATTGGACGGCAGAAGACAAGAAAGATTGAGTAACAATAGAGTTCATGGTTCAAGGACAAAGTGTGAAATGGGACAGGTAAGGTAGTGCTAATGGGCCAAGTAAGAAAACAAAATATCTATATGAAGGAAGTTTGAATGGCAGAATTATGAACAGCTATCCTCTAAAAGTGATAGAAAAGGGGAAAATCAATAAAATAAGAGTACTAAGCAGAAAGGAATTGAATGCTGACAGAAATTACAATTTAAAATTATTGAACACAATGTTGAGCCTGGAAGGCTGTAACATATATTTCATAGGCATTCTATTTGGTCCAAAATGCACACACTTTATAGACAGTCAGTAGCGTTTCACAAATTCTGATTTTAGAAATAAAACCAAACTGACTCCAAAACAAAACACAAACAGATTTAAACCAGGCCTCACATCTAACATGCATCGTCTGATTAAAATGTCACCTCTTCTTTACACTGATAAAATCTTTAGTTCTCTCAGGAATTCGGTAATTTATATATACATAGTCAATCAATTAAAACCTTCCAACTGATTAAAAATTTAACAGATCTTAGGTTTGTCTAATGCATCCTCATCAGTGGTGTTAACAAGGTGTAGAGCTGGATGAACACAGCAGGCTCTACACCTTGTTATCTCAGACTCTAGCATTGGCAGTTCCTACTAGCTCAGTGGTGTGACCCTTTGATCTTTTATTTATAAATTCTGATAGTACCTCTCTCAATAACACCTGAAAGAGAAGTGAGGCTCTGAAAGCTTGTGTTTTCAAATAAACCTATTAGACTATAACCTGGTGTCATGTGATTTCTGACCTTGTCCACCCCCCAACACATGTAATGATTTGCAGTTCTTTGAACTGGCATTGTGCTTCAATCAAACATTGGAACGGGTACAGGCTAGACAGATCACAATGAAAACAAGGTAGAGAATTAAAGCAGGGATCTACAACAACTATCCACAGCCTTAGGTGATACCATACCTGAGTGCTGCATGCAGTTTTCATCTTCCTACCTAAGAAAGGATATGAAACAAACACAAAGGATGCTGGAGAAACCCAGCAGATCTGGCAGCACCAGTAGAAAGAGAAAAAATGTTTCAAGTCCAGAATGACCATCTTCAGAGCTGAAAGGACTTGAAAATGTTTCTTTTTATTATATACTTTTGACAGAGGAGGACATCCAAAGGAAGCAAAAGACAAAGGGGTTGTTAATAGTAGAGGAAGAGGAATAAATGTAGAATGGGTGTAAGGGGGTTTTCTGAAGAAGGGTCTAGATCAGAAACATCAGCTTTCCTCCTCCTCTGATGCTGCTTGGCCTGCTGTATTCAGCCAGCTATTCACCTTGATATATTAGAATGGGTGTTAAGTTAAGATGTGAAAAGATCATCTCTACTGAGATCAAAGTAAACAAGACACAAACAAGACAAGAGTTTGGAAAAGCAAGGTGAAGACAGAGAGAAAGAAGACAATTTAAGAAAAATGGAGGATGTAATAGACACGCATTCTCTCTAACACTGACGAGACCAAATACAGTGTGTCTGTGTGACTGCTTTGCAGACCACTTCCATTCTGCCTGTAAGAACGACTCTGACCTCCCAGTTACTTGCCTCTTCAATAAATCGCCATGTTCTCAGGGTTAACATTTTTCCTGGGCCTGCTACCTAGACCAAAGTTCAAAATGCAAGCTAGAGGAAGATGACCTCATTTTCTGCTTTGGCACTTTACAGCTTCTAGGACTCAATATTGAATTGAGTTCCACAACTTCACGCCATTTTTCTTACATCACATTCCCCTTCCCCCAACCCCGGCACCACTTCTTGACTTGTTTGGATTTTCTTGACTTGGCAGTAAGCAAGTGGGGCATCATGATGGCTCAGTGGTTAGCACTGCTGCCTCACAGCACCAGGAGCCCAGGTTCAATTCCACTCTCGGGCAACTATCCATATGGAGCTTGCACATTCTCCCCGGGTCTGCATGGGTTTCCTCCCACAGTCCAAACATGCGCAGGTTAGATGGATTGGCCATGCTAAATTGGGCCAAAAGACTTGTTTCGACACTGTCAAGATTCTCTGAAGTGGACCCATTTTTTTTTCTTTTTCACAGCTAACATTTATACCCATTTTACATTTCTATCCCTCCCTGCCCACCATGAGGAGTCTGTTTGGTTTCTGCTCTGGGCATCTTAACAAGCTGTTCCATTCACTTCCCTCTCACTCCATCTACAGCTTTAAAAAATACCATTGTTCAGCTTCTGTGAAAAGTCATATTGAACTTGGGAAGTTAATTTTTCTCTCTCTCCATAGATGCCATCAAACTATTGAGTTTCTCAGATATAAGAAGGTGTGGAGCTGGATGAATACAGCAGGCCAAGCAGCATCAGAGGAGCAGGAAAGCTGATGTTTCGGGTCTAGACCCCTCTTCAGAAATCTGTAGTTCCTATTATCTATTGAGTTTCTCTGCCTGATTTTATTTCCACTAAAGAAAGATTCGCCCTTGTTCCCGGTTATATCCTTCATAGAAATCCAACCCCAATGGTGTCACTCTTAATTTAACTCTTTAGTTTCTTACCTAAGCTGTCTCTTTTCTGTTTTCATGACCTGGCTCCTCTTCCACTTCTGCTGGCCTGGAAATTTCTTTCTGGTTCTGATGGTCTAAACATTTATTTAGTACCGACAACTTGAAACCTTCTACAAACTCTCACAACCTAGAGATTCTGAAAAATAAACTGCCTTCTGCTGGAGTGAAACTGTTTTACTGCATTGAAATCCAGATTATCCTGAACTGAAACCTGATTTTGAATGGAAACCTACTGGTGGTTACTGGTTTGTTTCCCCTGTGTGTATTAAAAGTTCAACTTTGTAAAAACTTCTTCATTTAACGTCACAAGTATCCTGCTGGAGATAGTACTTCAGTCATATGCCTTCGTGGAAATGATGTCAGAGTCATACAGCATAGAAACAGACCCTTTAGCCCACTATGTCTATGTCGACCAATAAACACCAAACTACACTGGTTCTATTTCCCTGCACTTGATCCTTAGCCAATGCTCTGGCATTTTAAATGTTCATTCAGATGCTTCTTATATGTTACAAGAGCACATGCCTCCACCATCCTCTCAGGCAATATGTTCCATATTTCTACCACGCTCTGGGTGAAACAGATTCTTTTACCACCGCCCCGACAACCAAGATTTCCTCGAAGCAACTTATGCCTCACCTTAAACTTACGCCCTCTAGCCTTAGACATGTCTGCCATGGGGCAAGATTTTCACGATTTACTCAGTCTATACCTCTCATAATTATTTATACCTCAATAATACTCACAGAATCATACCTTTCAGATAATGTCCCAGACATCACCATCACTATCCCTGATAATGTCCTGTCCCACCAGCAGGTCAGGCCCAGCAGTATACAGTTGGGAGGATGTTGCTCTAGGAGTCCTCAACATAACTCCAGACCCCATGAAGTCTCATGGCTGCAGATTACAAACGAGCAAGGAAATCTCCTGCCGATTACCACATGCCATTCTCCCTCAGCTGATGAATTAGTATTCCTCAATGTTGAACAATACTTAGAGGAAGCCCTGAGGATGGCAAGGAAGCAATGAGGAATGCAAGGACACCAAATGTACTCTGGGTGGCAGATTTAAACGTCCACCACCAAGAGTGGCTTGGCAGCATTGAGCTGGCTGGGTCCTAAAGGATATTGCTGCTAGACTGGGTCTGCAGCAGGTGGTGAGGGAACCAACAAGAGGGAAAACATACTTTATCGCCTCCTTATTAATCTGCCAGATGCATTTGCATCTGTCCGTGACAGTATCGGTAAGAGAAGCCACCGCACAGTCCTTGTGGAGACAAAGACCCCATTCACATTGACAACAATCTCCATCGTGTTGTGTGGCACTATCACCATGCTAAATGAGACAGACTTCGCACAGATCCAGCAACTCAAGGCTGGACATCCATGAGGCACTGTGGGCCATCAACATCAGCAGAACTGTACTCCGGCACAATCTGTAACCTCATGACCCAACGTAGCCCCCACTCAACTATTACCATCAAGCCAGGGGATCCACCCTGGTTCAATGGAGATTGCAGGAGGGGATGCGAGGAGCAGTACCAGGCATACCCAAAGATGAGGTATCAACCCAGTGACGCCACCAAACAGGACTACTTGCATGCCACACAGCAAAAGCAGCAAGTGAATAACAGACCTAAGCAATCCCACAACCAACGGATCAGATCTAAGCTCTGCAGTCCTGCCGCATCCAGTCGTGAATGGTGGTGGACAATTAAATAACTCACTGGAGGAGGCTCCACAAATACCCCCATCCTCTATGATGGAAGAGCCCAGTACATCAGTGCAAAAGATAAGGCTGAAACATTTGCAGCAATCTTCAGTCAGAAGTGCAGAGTGAATGGTCCATTTCTGCCTCCTCCAGTGGTCCCCAGCATTACAGATGCCAATCTTCAGTCAATTCAATTCAGTCCATGTAACATGAAGATATGGTTGGAGACACTGGATACTGCAAAGGCTATAGGCCCTGACTACATTCTGGCAGTAGTACTGAAAGACTTGTGCTCCAGAATTTGCCACTCCCCGAGCCAAGCTGTTCTAGTACAATTACAGCACTGGTATCTACTTGGGCAATTTTCTACATAGTCAAGTATGTGCTGTACACAAAAAGCAGGACAAATCCAACCCGGCCAATTACTCCCCAGTCTAGTCTCCATCATCGGTAAAGTGATGGAAGGTATCATCAACAGTGCTATCAAGCAGCACCTGATCAGAAATAAGCTACTCAGTGATACCCGGTTTGGATTCCACCTGGGCCACTTAACCCCTGATCTCATTACAGGCTTAGTTCAAATATGGACAAAATAGGTGAATTCCAGAGGTGAGGGGAGAGTGACAGCCCTTGATATCAAGGCTACATTCGACTGAGTGTGGCATCAAGGAGCCCTAGCAAAACTGGAATCAATGCGTATCAGGGGGCAAACACTCAGGTGGTTGGAGTCATATCTGACACATAAAGAAGTTGGTTGTGGTTGTTGGCGGTCAACCATCTCAGCTCCAGGACATCTCTACAGGAGTTCCTCAGGGTAGTGTCCTAGGCAAAACCATCTTCAGCTGTTTCATAAATGACCATCCCTCCATCATAAGGTTAGAAGTAAGGATGTTCGCTAATGATTGTGCAATGTTCAGCACCATTCGTGACTCCTCAGATACTGAAGCAGTCCATGTTCACATGCAACAAGTTGTGGACAATATCCAGGCTTGGGGTGACAAGTGACAAATGACATGCATGCCACACAAATGCCAGGCTATGACCATCACCAATAAAAGACAATCTAACCACCATCCTTTGACATTCAATGGTGTTATCATCACTGAATCCCCCCACTATCAACATCCTGGGGGTAACCAATGACCAGAAACTCAACTGGACCCACCACATCAACACTGTGGCTACAACAGCAGGCCAGAAGCTAGGAATACTGTGGCAGGTAACTCACCTCCTGACTCCTCAAAGCCTGTTCGCCATCTACAAGGCACAAGTCATGAGTGTGATGGAATACTCCCCACTTGCCTGGATGAGTGCAGCCCCAACAACACTCAAGCAGTTTAGCACTATCCAGGACAAAGTGGCCTGCTTGACTGGTGCTACACCCACAAGCATCCACTCCCTCCACCACCAACACTCAGTTGCAGCAGTGTGTACAATCTACAAGGTGCACTGCAGAAATTCACCAAAGATCCTCAGACAGCACTTTCCAAACCCACAACCACTTCCATCTAGAAGGACAAGGGCAGCAGACATATGAGAATACCACCACCTCCAAGTCAATCACCATCCTGACTTGGAAATATAATCGCTGTTCCTTCATTGTTGCTGGGCCAAAATCCTGGAATTCCCTCCCCAATAGCATTGTGGGTCAACCCACAGCAGGAAGACTGCAGCAGTTCAAGAAGGCAGCTCATTACTACCTTCTCAAAGGCAACTAGGGATGAGAAAGAAATGCTGGCCAGCCAGCAACACCTGCATCGCACAAATGAAACGAAAAAAAAAAGAGACTCCCTCAGCCTCCTCTGCTCTAACGAAAACTAGCACAGCCTATATAATCTCTCCTCATTACTGATACTTTTCATCCCAGGCAACATCCTGATGAATCTCCTCTGTACCGTCTCCAGCACAATCATGTCCTTCCAGTAGTGTGGTGATCAGAACGGCACACAGTATTTCGTCTGTTCCCTAACCAATTTTTTATAAAGTAGTTCTTGCTCCTTTAGTCAATGCCTCGCTCAATGGAGGCGAACACCCCAGCTATCTGTGCTGACCCCTTCAGGGGTCTACGTATTAAATTTACTCTTCCAAATGGCTTTTTGACCACCTTCGCGTAACTGAAACCACACATCTATTTTTGCCCCACTTTAAAATCTACTTTCACAAATGTTAATATATTATAGACCTTTATCACGTAGTTTTCATGAGACCACACTAGGAGAAGCAATATCCTAAAGTAAAAGAGATAGTAGGAACTGCTGATGCTGAAAAATCTGATTTCCTGAAGAAGGGTCCCGACCTGAAACGTCAAGCTTTCCTGCTCCTCTGATGCTGCTTGGCCTGCTGTGTTCATCCAGCTTCACATCCTAAAGTAAAAGTTGTGCTAACAAATCACTGTTTCACCTGGAAGGGCGATGTGGGGCCCTGGAAAGAGAGAAGGGAGCAGGGAAAGGGCTATTGCATCATCTCCTGTGCTTGAATGTCGAGGTGCCATTGTAAAGCCAAACCAAATCAATCAGTCTAATTATAACTGGATTCATAACACAGTGAAATTAAAATATTCAATAACCTTCAAAATTGCTTAATTGCTCCTAATGAGATTTTACAAATTATAGACCTTGGGCACCAAGTTTATAACTTTAACAAAAATTAACAAAATATCATTAATCATCTAATTTTTGTAGAACACAGCTGAACAAGGCAATCTAATTAATCTAAACCCATTCTGCTTTAAATATAAATCCATATTGTCATGCCAAACACCGTTAATAAAAAAAATTATAATTTGCCAATTCAATAACCACTTCAATGACGAATACCAGGCCTTGATAAAATCCTAGTATCACAGGTATGCATCTTGCTTGAATTATGAACTCACCAGTAAATACAAACAGCTTCCATAGACATTTGGAGATTTTTATTTACTTCTCATGACTGGAATTGTTTTCCCCCCCTCAGACCATTCAACAAGTCAATACCTGGAGAAAAACTAGAGCAAAACCAAAAACCTATCCAGGCAGCTTACAAAGCAAATTTCTCGCAGAAAAACACAGGGGCCAGTTCACTCTGCTTTTATTTTTTCTTCAACATACTCTGTGGTTGACTGGCCAGCACCAGTCCTCCCTTGATCGACCAATTCAAAATCCAACCAATCCCTGAGCAAAACAACATCTCCTTGCTGGATCATCTACAATGTTCTTAGTGCAATATTTAACCTGCACTGCCTTTCCTGGCCAGTGCCTAATAGCAATCATCAGTCTTTATGTTCTCTCACATTTTTTAAAAATCAAGTTGCAATTCAAAGTAAAAAGTTCAATTTGCAATGTCATCTCACAGTTCCAAACAATAAGTGAGACAGATAAGAATAGCGACAGTCTGAACAGTACTGCAAAAGGAATGATTCCTGCAAAATGTTGAAAGGAGCAAGAAAGATATGTTTGATGCTGGCAGAACAGACGGTGATCCTTTGAACATGGAGGTAGGTGAGGTAAAATCTATTGGCAAGGGGAACCCTATCATGGTTTTGGGAGAAATGGGAAGTAGTGAGCACAGAAGTCAGAGACATGGAATGGAAATAGTCAAGAGACTTGTAAGCCACAGTGGGGAAGAGTCCTCAGTTATAGGAAAAGAAAGAAATAGCACAGGCACTGGTGTGGAACATTGCAATATGCGAACAAATGTGAGACGTATGGAGAATCTGGGAGAATGGAAAAAATTATTTATAGAAGCAGTGTGTGGGAAAATGTGATCAAGATGTGTGGGTTGCTGAGCTCATAATTGCATGTTTCTTGATAGCCCATACTCATAGCCCAGAAATTAAGAAAGAGAAATTGAGCAAGGAAAGGGAAAAATCAGAGATGGACCTGGTGAAGACAAGAGAAGGGCCAAAACAGGAAGCAAGTTGATCAATATTCCCAGGTCAGGGTGAGAAACATCATCAGTTGAGTCATCAATATACCAGAGAAAGAACTAAATGGGCCTAAATAGGAATGGAACAAAGGCCATTCCAAATATTCCACAAAAAGGTAAGCATAGTTATAAATCATGTGATATCCATATCAATGCCTTTTATTTGGGGAACCTGAGTAGAATTGAAGAAGTTCAGCTAAGTAGAAAATTCTGGCAGTGGTTTGAGTTCCATTCAAGGAAGAAGCAGAGGTTCTCAGTCCATCCTGGTAGGAGGCTAAAATGCAGAGATATTGAAGGATGTGGTTAGGACTAAAAAACCAGAAACTATTAAAGTAGCAGTAGGCATCAGAAGAGCCACAGATGAAGGGAGAGGAGACTCAACAAGGGGTGAAAGAGAATCTAGACAGGAAGAAACAAGTTGTATTGACAGGAACATGTTGAAATAAAGGCTATACCAGGAAGGATCCAGTTGTGCTCCTAAGAAGTTGCTTGGCCTGCTGTGTTCATCCATCTCCACACTTTGTTATCTAGGTTCCAGTTGTGGATTTTGGAAATGACGTAGAAGAGAACTGTTCAGGGTTGGAGTCTATGAGTTGGAGCCTGATCGCTTGGCTACAATTGAGAGGCTATATAAATCCACATAAAATCCTAACCATGCCAAGCATGCTAGCCAGGTGACATGCTGGTAAAATAGCAACCGTTCTTTAATCAAAGCATTGTAGAAATATAAAGGACATAATACAAGATATCAGTACAGAAGGAATGCTGCATGGTCAGAAATGTAGTCATTTGCAAACATGAAACTGAAGCCCTGTCCCCTGGTTCAGAGAGACATAAATGACCATGGCATTATGTAAAAAAAGAGTAGAGAGTTTAACTAATGCAACTGATTGAAAAAAAGAAAAAATAATAGGTCAATTACTTAATTTACTGTTTGTTAGGCCTTGCTGAGCAGAAATTATTTGTCACGTTTTCCCACAACAACTACTGAGTACAATTCAGAACATAACTTAGTGAAAGAAAATTCCTTTGTTTAATCCCTCTCCTTTGCCACTGTACTAAATCTAAGTTTGAATAATGCATCATGTATATCACAATTTAGGTTTTGAGATGGTAAAGAAATATACTATGCTCACAAAGGATTAAATTGAGGAGAAAAGACCTAACTTACTAATTTCATATATCCTATGGAGAAAACAGTCTTCTTGTAATTCAAACTACCTTAGTAGATTTCTTCTTCCAACATTCAAGGCATTAAAGCCTTAGCAAAGTTTTGCTGTCTTAATTCTAAAACTATATAATAATCTACTCAACTAAATATGCACATAGAATTTTTCACTTCATACTAATAAATTCATTGTTTTTAAATGTCTTACCTCCTTTAATTTTAATTCCTCCATGTTCTAACCAAAAAAAAATCGAACCAGCTCCTAAATTGTAATTGAAGACCTTTAATGAGGCTTATGAAAAAATTTTTCCTGGCAAAAATATTTGGATAAAACTTCATACTATTCACACTCAACAACTAAAGCCAAACTATAATTCTCATCATATGGCACTTTTGACAATTGCTAGAAATACTTTACACTGAAATTTATTTTCAATTGCTCACCATTTCGAACATCGAGAAGAAACAAGAAAGCTTTATTTTCATACACACTTATTCACAATACTTATCAATGTCACACTCCTCAATGAGAAATTTTCACCAATGATGCTGTGCTATTACTTTGAAAGTTATATTTATTTTAGATACATTAGAGGTCAAAATGAAGACTCACAGAAGGCCTTTGAGAGAAATAAACAAGAGCAGATGCGTTACAAAATAAAACCTGTGTGCATATGTTTGACTGAAGAGTTAAAAATAATTGCTTGACAACCTAAAACATCAATTTTCCATCTTATTTATTAACAAAATACTGAGTATTTGGATAAAATAAAAGGTTAGTGGAGATAGACTCCAGAGTAGATTTAGGTCAATTAAAGCAGATCAGACTGCTGACCCTAACAGCATTTACCCTCATGGCTAAAGGAAAAGGGACTATGATATACAAACTGCCTGATCGTGTGATTACCAGCTCCTTGAAGTTTAGGCCATTTCCACGTACAGGGTGTTAAAAATGATAGCATGGTATGATGACTTAGAGGTTAGCACTGCTGCCTCACAGCACCAGGTACCAGGGATTGATTCCAGCTGCGTGCAAACGTCTTTGTGGAGTTTGCACATTCTCTCCATGTCTGCGTAGGTGCTCTGGTTCTTCCTCCCACAATACAAAGATGTGCAGGTTTGGTGAGGTGGCCATGGGGAATGCAAGGATGTGGGCTGGTCTGGGTGGGATGCTCTTTGGAGGGTTGTGCAGACTTGATGGGCCAAATGACCTGCTTACACACTGTAGGGATTCTACAAGAGTCAAAACCTCAGAATAAGCTTTACTTCCAATTTGAGGGATATTGCTTCGAAATGCAAGGCAGGATTTTGTATTTTGAGTTGGGTCCTGGATATTGGAGTCAAACACAGGTATCAACCATGCATTATGTTAACTGGAGTCACCTAATATTAATTCTGGTCTTGTATGTCTAATTATTAACCAGACAGCATACTCATCACCCAATTAAGGAAGCCAAGTGGACTCTGAAAGTAGGAAATTCTAAAAGATGCCATTCCTACACAGATGGAGCTGCAACTTGGGGTACCTTCAAGATTAGAGCTAAAATTTATCTATAGAAAGAATGAAGTTTGTGTCGTTGAACTGGACATAATGCAATTCAGTGAAGTGTATACATGACTGAAGAAACTGCATTTGGAATGTTCCCCAATCTGTGGGGACATTTACGTTATTAGACCTTGCTAAAGTAACAAGTTTTAACAGACTTTTCGTCATGATGGGAATCAAATTTGCAGATAAATGTTGGAACCACAGAAAAAAATTCCACGGAGAGCAATCCTTTTCAGCAGTGCTCAGGGTGCAAATGGGATTAGCGGCCGTAATATCAAATGGAGTACACAATCTTAACAAGCTTTGTGAAACCTTCTGGAAACAGGCCTCAGGTAAGTGTTTGAAAGAAGAATTTCTACGAAGTGAATTGGGGACAGAAATGCTTTTGACAATTGAGAAGCGAAGAGAATTTAAGCTGAACATCAGAAATACTTAGGATGTGGTTAATTGGTGCCTTAGGTATGATTCAAAATATCATTATACCATGAACTGAACAAAACGGCATTATGACCTTTCCTAAACTTAATGAGACGGAAGATTTGGAGGAAGAATGTGGAAACATGAATCAAGGAGAAGGTATTGTATTGGTTACAATTAGTTTCAGGCCAGCAATGAATATGTTAATTACAGAATCTTTCAACTGTGCAATATTAGACAGCAGTTGTATATCCACAGTGGGAAACAAATTAGATAAAACGTTGCTCAGTCTCTAAGTAATAAGAATTGGTACAAAGCCAAGAAATGTTTTCAGTCCATCAGTTTCAGGCTTGGTGATGATAGCACACCAAAATCTTCAGAGTGGTCATTCCTTGTAAAATAGCCCAAAATCAATTAGTTTATCAGTATGGACATAGCATTCACTGAAACATTAGTTATTCAGTAAACCAGCGGTGCAGAAAGTGCAAATGAAAATGGGAATGGAAAATAATAAAGTTATTGTACTTAGAAATTCTGTGGAATTGCAATATCAGAATCAGGATGCCATTGTATTGCATGACTGCACAGGAATAGAAGCAGGCAAATCAGCCCATCAAGTTTGCTCTGCCATTCAATAAGACCATGGCTGATCTGACAATCCTCAATTCCACTTTCCTGCGTTTTCTCCAAAACCATCAATTCCCTTGCAGACAAAAAAAAGTTACTCTTAGCATTGTACATATTTCATGCCACAACCTCAACAGCTCTCTGCAGGAAAGAATTCCACATAATCCCAGCCCCCAAGAGATCCCTGTCCTAAAAAGGTAATCCCTTATTTGGAATTGTGCTCTCGGATTCTAGACTATTCGACAAGTGGAAACAACCATTTTTCCGGTACTCTGTTAAGTCCACCAACAACCTCGTATATTTCAATAAGATTACCTATCATATTTGGCGAGTATAGGCCCAGCCTACTCAACCTCTCTTCTTAAGACAGTCCCTCCATAGCTGGTACTAGTCAAGTGAACTTTATCTGGACTGTCTCCAATACTAGTGTATCTTTATTTAGATAAACGGCCCAAAACTGTTCACAGTATTTCAGCTGTGATCTGACCAATCCTCGTATAGTTTTAGCAAAACCTGCCTACTTTTATAGAACATACACTTCAAAATAAAGGTGAGCATTCCATTTGCCTCCCCTACTACCCCCGAAGTTTGATGACACATCAATAAGCTGCACAAGATCATGAAGAAGAGATGCCATCCAAAGTGAGACACAGCACAAGTGTTATAAAAGAACCATAGAATCAGTCCTTACAGTGCAGGAGGAGGCCATTTGGCCCATCAACCTTACACCAACCTTCCAAACAGAATCCACCCAAACCCCTTAACCCCACGTTTAATCTAGCCAACATACTTAGCCTGCACATTCCTAGGCATTTCTGCATGATCAGTCTACCTAACCCGCACATCTTTGGACTGTGGGAGGAAACCACAGCACCCGACAGAAACCCCAGCCAGACACAGGAGAATGTGCAAAATCTACAACAACAATCACCCAAGACTGGAATCAAACCCTGGTCCCTAGAACTGAGAGGCTGCAGTGCTAACCATAGAGCCACCATGCTGCCTGACTGAGTTCTGGGAATTTGATGCCGATGCAGCAATTTGGTGCAAAGGGGAACAAAGTGCTTTTTGTTTGCTTTCTTCTTTTGGCTGAAAATGTATAAGCTTTTTTAAACAGGAATATAGAAGTCCAGGATCAGAAGCCCAGCACAAGAATAACATCATATGTAAACTGTAAATTCCCTGGTGATAGCTGTTAAATTGACTATCTATGGCAAGTTATTTTCAGACTGAAGGCAAATGACGGAAATATTTGCACGCTACAAACTGAAAAAAACGGTTAAGAAATTTCAAAAGTCAATTTAAGAACTAAGTCATTAAAATAGAGATGCCGGGCCAGGCGACGTGTTGTGACTGCATGAAGTGGGAACTGGTGGACCCTATGGTGATTCTTAGTGACTACATTTGGAGCAAGTGTTGGTTGTTTGAGGAACTCAGGCTAAAAGTTGATAAGCTACATTCTGAGCTTTGAATACAGCACTACATCAGAGAGGGGGAGAGTTACACTGTAAGCAGTGTTTCAAGAGGTCGTCACACCTCAGAATAAATACCTCAAATTTGGTCAGTGGTCAGGAACAGGAGAATGTGACTATCAGCAAGGCAGGTAGAGGGGGATCCGGGAGGTAGTTCTGAAGGAGCCTCAGCCCTTGAGTTTATCTAAGATTTGAGATTCTTGTTCTCTGTATGGACGAGAGTGAGGGGTCTAGGGAGGATAAGCAAACTGACCATAGCACCGTGGCACTGAGAGCCATTCAAGAGGGGGAAAGAAAATAGAAATGTAATCAGGTATAGTATAGTCAGGGGAATAGGCGCTGTTCTCTGTGCCCACAATTGAGAGTCCTGAAGGCTGCATTGCCTGCCTGGTGCCCAGATTCAAGATCCAGTTATTATGATCCACACTGATACCAAATATATAGATGGAATGAAGAAAAAGTTCTGCTGAGTGATTATAAACAGCTAGGGCTAAATTTAAAAAGCAAAAACAAAAAGGTAATCATCTCTGGATTACTACCTGAACCATGAGCAAATTGGCACATGATCAACAAGATAAGAGAAATAAACACACAACTCTAACATTGGTGTGGAAGAAGCAAGTTCACATTAATGGGACATTAGCACCAGTACTAGGGAAGGAGGGTGCTGTTCCGATGAAATGACCTTCACCAAAATCAAGAGATAACATGGTGTGAAGCTGGATGAACACAGCAGGTGATCAGCTGCATAGAAAATTATGGAAAGGTTTAAAAGGAAGGAAGGCTCAGCAGTGGGTGAAGTTTCCAGAACAAGTATTAGTACAGAGAGCATGGAAAGGATCGGAAATCTATCAACCTACCTACCTATCTATCTATCTATCTATCTATCTTCAGGCACAGCAGATACTGGAGCAGCTATGAAAAGGTGGGTGAGAGGGGGGCAGTCAATGTGGGACTGAGGGAATTGCACTTAAATGCACATAGTATATAAAATAAGATAAATGAGCTTGTAGTGCTGATTGAAATTGGTAGCTATGATGTCATGGGTATCACAGAGATGTGGCTACAAGGTGGTCAGGATTGGGAACAAAATATCCAAAAGATACATGTCCTATTGAGAGGACAGGTAGATGGGCTCAGGGAGCAGAGTTGCTTCATTAGCACAAAATGAAACTACACCAAGAGCACGAAATGACAGAGTTATAAGGCATAGAATCTGCATGGCTAGAGCTGAGGAACCACAAAGGGAAAATGACTGTGATAAGAGCCATGTACAGCCCTCCTAGCTGTAGTCACGGTATGGGGAAGAAAACAAATCAGGAGATAGAAAAGGTATGTAAGAAAGGTACAATTACAATACTCATAGGGGCTTCAAAATGTAGCTAGGCTGGGAAAATGAGGTTAGTAGCAGATCTAAAAAAAAAATTTGTAGAATGTCTGCGGCATTGGTTTTTTTTTGAGCAGCTTGTGACACAGCCCACTAGAGAACAGGCAATTCTAGATTTAGCGATGTGTAACAAGGCTTGATTAGAGAACTTAGGGTGAAGAAAACCCGAGGGGGCAGTGACTATAATATTATAGAATTCATCCTGTAGTTTCAGAGAAAGACTGAATTAAATGTAACAGTATTACAGTTCCAAGGAAGGGTCACTGGACCCAAAACATTAACATAGAACACTACACCACAACACAGGCCCTTCGGCCCTCGATGTTGTGCCAACCTGTGAAACCAAACTGAAGCCCATCTAACCTACACTATTCCATTATTATCCATATGTTTATCCAATGACCATTTAAATGCCTTAAACTTGGCGAGTCAACTACTGTTGCAGGCAGGACATTCCACGCCCTTACTACTCTGAGTAAAGAACTCAGATTTATTCTTCACAGATGCTGCCAGACCTGCTGAGCTTCCAGCAGCTTATGTTTTTGTAACAGTATTACAATTGAATAAAGGTAACTATAAAGACACAAGGGAGGAGCTGGCTAGAGTTGATTGGAAGAGAAGCCTTGCATGGAAGATGGTCAAGCAGCAATGGCAGGAGGTTCGGGGGTAACTCAAGAGACACTGCATAAATTAATCTCAAAGAAGAAACATATTAAGGAGAGATGACATGGCTGACAAGGGAAGTCAGAGACTTCCTTTCGGCCCTCCAAACCTGCGCCGACACAGTTTGCCCTTCCATATGAAAACTGCTTTCACTTCCATGATCCGTATTCCTCTATTCCCTTTCTATTCATGCATTTGTCCAGGTGTTTCTCAGAAGTTACTACTGTATCCGCTGCTACCACCTCCTCTGCCATTACATTCCAGGCACTCACCACCCTTTGTGAGAAAAACATGCCTCACCCCCCTCTTTTAAAGATCTCCTCTCAGACCCTGAACCTTTGTCCCCTAGTAATTGACTCCTCCAATCTGGGAAAAAGCCTCATATTTTCCACTTGATCTATGCCATTCACAATCTCAAAACTTCTATCAGGTCATCCCTTCAACCTCCTGCATTTCACTGAAAACAAACCTAGTCTACCCGATCTTTCTTCATGGCTAAAATCCCCCATACTAGGCAACATCCTGAAAAGATAAACTTTTTTCTGTACCCTCTCCAAAGCATCCACACATCCTTTTGGCAGTGTGGCGACCAGAACTGAATGTAATATTCTAAGTGTGGCCTAACTAAACCTCTATAAAACTTCAGCATAACTTGCCTATTCTTATACTCAATGCCCCTTCCAATGAAGGCAAGCATGTCACAGTCTTTTTTACTACCTTATCTAGTCACGCTGTCACCTTCAGTAATCTGTGGATATGCCCACCCAGAACTCTCTGCATATCAATACTCCTAAAAAGTTCTGCTATTCATTATATAATATCCACCTGTACTTGACATTCCAAAATGCATCACCTCGCATTTGTTCAGATTAAATTATCTGCCGTTTTTCTGCCCATGCATCCAACTGATCTATATCCTGCTGCATCCTCTGACAATCCTCCTCACTATCCGCAACTCCGCCAATCTTTGTATCATCCGCAAGCCTCCTAATTAGACCAGCTACATTTTCCTTCAAATCATTTATTTGGATCACAAACATCAGAGGTCCCAGTCACAGCCCTCCATTCCGAAAAGCAACCTTCCACCATTACCTTCTGTCTCCTATGATTAAGCCAGTTCTGCATCCATCTTGCCAGCTCACCCCAATACCATCTGAGGGGTTAGCAAAAGTAAAAGAAAAACCATATTATGTGGTGAAGATTAGTGGGAAACCAAACCATTGGGAAGCCTTTAAGAGGCAGCAGAGGATAATTTAAGGAAAAAAACAAGGCGGAAGATGATGAAGTAAGAAATAAGCTAGCTAGCAATATTAAAGAAAATTGCAAGAGATTTTGTAGATATTCAAAAGGTAAGGGAGAGGCAATAAACGACTTTGAACCATTGGAAAATGAGGCTGGAGAAGTAGTAATGGGGAACAAAGAAATGGCAGAGAAACTGAATAGGTACTTTGAATCAATTTTCATAATGGATGACACCACAATATACCTGAATTTCAAGAGATTCCAGAAGGCCTTTGACGAGGTGCTATATAAGATGCTGCTAAATAAGAGCAAACTCATGGAGTGCAAGTGAAGATACTGGCAAGGATAGAGAATTGGCCAACTGGCACAAGACGGAGACTAAGTATAAAGGAGTCTTTTTCAGATGGAAGCCACTGACGGGTACAGTTACGCAGGGGATAGTATTGGGATTACAACTATTCATATTATACGTTACGGTCTGGACAAAGGAACTGAGGGCATAGTTGCAAAGTTTGCAGATGATGCAAAGACTGATGATGGGACAGGCAGTATTGAGGAAGCATTGAGGCTGCAAAAGGATTTGATAATACTATCGGAGTGGGCAAAGAAGTGGCAGATAGAATACAATGTGGGATAAGTGTGAGTTTATACATTTTGGTCGGAAGAATAGAAGTGTAGACTATTTTTTAAGGTGAGAGGCTTTGGAAATCTGATGTGCAAGGGGCTAAGAAGGCATTATTCAGGACTCTCTTAAGGTTAATATGCAGGTTCAGTTTGGTGGTTAGGAAAGCAAGTGCAATGCTGGCATCCGTTTCAAGAGGCTAGAAAACAACAAGAGCAGGGATATATTATCGAGGTTCTAGTCAGAACACATTTGGAATATTGTGAGCAGTTTTGGGTTCCATATCGAAGGAAAGATGTGCTGCCATTGAAGGGTGTTTAGAGGAGGCTTATGAAAATGATCAGAGTCTGTATTGGATGGAGTTTAGAAGGATGAGAGGAATCATCTGATTGAAAAACTTACAGAATACTGAAAGGCCTGGATAGAGTTGGTGTGGAGATGACATTTCCACTTATAGGAGGAGAGACTAAAACCCAGGAACTCAGCCTCAAGGTGAAGGAACAACTCTTTAGAACTGAGATGAGTAGGAATTTCTTCAGTAGTGATTTTGTGGGACTCATTGCCGCTGTGGGCTATGGAGGTCAAATCAGAGTGTATTTAAGACAGAGATAGATAGGTTCTTGATTAGAAAGGGGATCAAAGATTACAGGGAGAAGGCAGGAGAATGACATTGAGCAACCTATCAGCCATACCTGAATGAGGAATCAGACTTGAAGGGCTGAATAGCCTAATTCTGCTCCTATATCTGATGTCTTTTTGTGATTCATGGAAGACAACACCAAATTCCTCTGTTCTAGAAATTTCTGCAGTCTTTCTCTATTTAAATAATATTCAGATCCTCTATTCTTCCCAACTATTTTTGTACATCCACAAATTGGGCTGTAATACATTCACTTGCCTCATCAAGTTACTAATATTTGTTGTAAATAATTGTGGCCCCAGCACTAACCCCTGTGGCACATCACTAATTTATTTGATTTGATTTTATTGTTGTCACACGAACCCCAATACAGAGAAATGTATTGTTTTGTGTGCCACCAGAGAAATCATAATATAAGATACATCGGGATAATAGAACAGAATGCTGACTATATGTAGTGTTACAGAAACATAGAAGGTCAACTGAAATATATGAGAGGGCCGTTCATAAGTCTGACAACAGCAGGGAAGAAGCTGTTTGTAAATCTCCTCGTAAAGGTTTTCAAATTTTTGTATATTCTGGGCGAAGGGTGAAAGCGAGCATAACGGGGGTGGGTGGGGTTTTTGATTACATTGACTGTTTTCCTGAGGCAGCGAGAACTGTGGACGAAGTCAATGGAAAGAAGAGTGGTTGGACTGAACTGTATCCACAACTCTCTGTTAAGTTCTTGTAGTCTCAGTCAGTGCAGTTGCTATACCAACCTGTGATACATCTGGCTAGGATGCTTTCTATGGTGCATGTATGAAATTTTATAAGAGTCACAGAATGGAATAGAATATCCTTTATATCATTGTGGACATGCCAAATTTCCTTAGCCTTCTGAGGAAGTAAAGGCATTGGTATATTTTATTGACTGTAGCATCGACATGAATGAACCAGGATAGATCTTACTTAAAGGCAGTCATGCTAAAAATGTCCCCTTATCCCATCCTCTATCTTCTGTTACTGAGTCAATCCTCTATCCATGCTAATATATTACTTCCAACACCATGGGTAGTTATTTTGTTCAGCACCTGCTCTGTGGAACCTTATCAAATGCCTTCTGAAAATCCAATGCTTCCCTTTATCCATTCTGTTTACTACATATTCACATAATTCTTGTAAATTTGTCAGGCATCATTTCACCTTCATGAAGCCACATTGACTCTACTTGATCATGTTATGCAGTTTGGAATGCTCTGCTTTAACACCCACTTTGTGACAGACGCTAACATTTCTCAATAACAGATACTAATCTAACTGGTTTCTTGTTACCCGTATTTTGTTTCCTTCCTTTCCAAATAAAGGTATTACATTGGCAGTTTTCCAAACCTCTGGGACTTTTCCAGAATTTTAAGCATTCCTAAAAGACTACCGTTTAATTTGAATATAACCAATCCAATAAAGATATAAGTGTTACTAGCATCAGATGCGGTAATTTAGAAGACAAAATAAAAATCAATTGCATTAAAACTACATGGGCAATTTTCCTACCCAACATCCAAAAGGTGACAAATTTTAGTAAAAGGAGGCAGGAAAAATGGATTAAGAATAGTAAAAGCTTGTAGAAGCGGTACATAATAGATGTGAGGTTTTCAAAATAATACCAAAGAAGACTGTTAAGGCCTGCAGTGAGTCTGGCCTTTGCAAGGGATTTCAACAAGGTCGCGGCTATGGATTTAAGGGTGAGAGATAATGAAAACAAGATGTAACATTTAGTCAGTCAACAATAATACATAGTAAATGTAAGAAATGATTCTAGATAAGGTAAAAGAAAATTAGACAGGGACTATACTTGGGCCACTAACAAAATTCCACACATGCTTGTGGAGAATTTGCTAATGGTGAGCTTAGCGCTGTGTACTAAACTGAACACAATCAATATTAATTAACTGCAAAAAGACCTTTAAGCAAGAGACGGTGTGTGAAAAAAACACTTAGCAATAGAGACTAAATGTTCCATAGAAATTTGGCAGACCAGCAAAAGTGGAGGGTTCTAGGATAGGTTACCAGCAAGGATGAAAGAACAATAGATATACAGCATGAGAAACCAGATGGTTCACATATACTTTTCAAGACTGCTGGACATGGATTGTAAATGTGCAATTCGTAAGCGTTGCAGGAAATAATGAAGAGTCAGACACTTCTCATGACTACATGTTACAGAACTGCAGGGGTGACTGTTGCAATTGACAACTTGTCAGAAGGTAGACAGCTAAATTTTGATAATCAAAATAAGGTCTTCAGTGCCAGAGAGCTACTACCAAATGTGGGTACTAACATCAAGTATTTACCAAAAGAGCTAGTCAGTGCAAAGATAGAACAGACGTAAGTATGCCAGGAAAAGATATTGGAAAATATAACAAGTAGTTGAATGTTCATGATGTGAGCAGGAGGTGAGGTCCATGAATTGGGAACACAAAGCACAAAACTGGAAGGCAAAAAAATGTCGTCTAATGCTCAAATAGTACCCCCAGAGAGAATGTCCCTAGAAAAAGATTACAAAACATGGAGAAGAATCAATTTAATAGGAGAGAAGGATAAAACAGAGATAGTCCATAGAAAATAGCGGGCAATGAAGAGGGCATAGCTTAACAAGGTTAAGGAATATCGTCAGGAACAAAATCAGACATGACCAGGAAGTATTAGCGGCTATGAACAAATTAGAAAACAAATTAATTAAAGTTTGTAGACATGCTCACCGAGCCAGTGGGTGTGGGTGCAAATGTTTTGTCACCCTGCTCGGTAACATCATTAGCGTGCCTCCGATAAAGTGTCAGCGTTCTGTCTCGCTTGTTATTTATTTATATGCCTCAGTTTGCTGGGATGGTTGATATTACTTCCAGTTCTGTTTCTCAGTGGTTTGTACACAGGGTGTATTCCAACGTGTTTGTTGATGGAGTTCCAGTTGGAATGCCAGTCTCCAGGAATTCCCTGGTGTGTTTCTGTTTGCAATCATGGTTGTGTGTCCCAGCTGAACTCATGTCCCTCATTGTCCATGTGTAGTGAGATAAGTGAGAATTGATCGTGTCTCTTGGTGGCTTGTTGGTGCTCATGTATCTGTATAGTGAATTTGCTTCCATTTGGTCTATATAGTGTTTCTCACAGTCTTTTGCACGGCGTTTTGTGTATTACACCAGTTTTGCTGGTTTTGAGTATGGGATCCTTTATGTTAGTCAGTGAGTGCCGTAGCGTGGTTGTTAGTTTGTGGGCTACTCTGATACTGAGGGGTCTGAGTAGTCTTGTGGTCATCTCTGAAATGTCCTTGATGTATAAGGTGCTAAGTAATTCTGATTGTGTCGTGTGTTCCTGTTGTGGTCCATCCTAGAGGTAACAGTGGGTTGTGCTTTTCAGGTATCCATTCCTTTTGAAGACTCTGTATAGGTGCTCCTGTTCTGCTTTCCATTGTTCCGCGGTTGCTGCAATATGTTGTGGCTCATTTAAACAGTGTCCAGAGAAGCTCTGTTTGTGGACGTTGGGGTGGCTGCTAGTGTAATTCAGTATCTGGTTCCTATATGTGGTCTTTCTACATACTCTAGTCCGGAGCTCCCCGTTGTTTTTGCATTCTACCATTATGTCCAGAAGGGTAGTTGGTTGTCGTTATCTTCTTTCGTGAATTTTAACCCGGTGAGGATGTTGTTGGTGTGTCAGTGGGCTTCTCCTAGTTTTGTGTCATCTACATATTGGACCCAAAGTTTGGGTCGTATATTGGCTAGCGCTATTCATTCTAACCTCTGCCTTATTGCTTCTGCAATCAGTCCTGATATTGAGCATCCCATTGGTGTTCCGTTGATTTATTTGTATATGCCGTCGTTGAAGGCAAAGTGAGTTATGAGGCACAGATCTAGTCATGTCATAGTGGTGTCCTTATTGATGCTGTTGGTGTCCGGGGTTGCCTGCTTACTTGATTCATCCTTCAGTGTGGCAATGGTTTCTTTGGCTAGGTCAATGTTTATGAACGTAAATAGCGCTGTTATGTTAAAGGGTGTCATCATCACCTTGTCTATCCTGATGTCCTTGATCTGTTGAGGAATTCATGGGAATGAGTGGATGGAGTGGGTAGTGTTATCCACCAAGTATTTCAATTTCTGTTGTAGTTCTTTGGCAAATCTATATGTTGCTGTTCCTGGTAGTGAGGCATTGGGTCTGAGGTGGACCCCTGCTTTGTGTTACTTGCGCTATCTGTAGAATCGGGGTGTGTTGGATCCCTCTAGCTTCAGTTGTTAGTAATCTGTCTTGCTGATTTCTTCGGATTTCTGTAATTTCTTCAAGGTCATTGTGATCCGGTTTCCTAACTGTGATTTCAGGCCTACCACCATCAGTTGGTAGGTATTGGTATCTGCTAGTAGTGCATTAACTTTCTCCATGTATTGGGTTCTATTGAGGATTACTGTCATGTGTCCTTTGTCTGCTGGTTAGATTACAATGTGCCAGTCTTTTTCCGAGTCTTTCCAGGGCTTTCCTCTCTTGTGTTGAATGTGTTCCACTTTCCTTTTTTGCTCAGTGTTGGGTCTATTGTCTGTCTGATGGTCTGTTGGACTTCCTCTGTGAGTCTGTTGCTCTTCCATATCGATTCAAGCACAGCCAGGAAGTCGGCCTTATTGGCATCTCTGTAGTTATAATTCAGTCCGCGGCACTCGGATGATTTTCTCAGTGTTCGTAAGTGGTTTGTCCAAGATATTTTTAATCCATGAACCTGTGTTGTCCGCATCATTGATATGGGTGATTTTGGATAGTTTTCCTTGAAGCGCTATTCTTTTCTTTGTTTTGGTCTTTTGCTGTTATATGCTGATAGCTTGTTCCAGTGTGGATGTCCATTCCTGCTCAGATGCATTTGAGTACAGAGCTTTTTGACATGCAGTTTCCCACTCGCATTTGTGGAGGCAGCTGTGGGCATCGTTGATCATGACCTTCATCATTCTGTGGCCGTTCTGTTCATCTATCCTCTTAACAATCCACAGGCACATCAACCAAGGTACTCAAATCAGGCATCTCCCGCTCCGACCCACTGTCTCACTATCAGGTACGCCAACGTATAGGCTAGGCAAAGAACTATAACAGAAACTGAAATATTTAGTTGACAACGCTACCCACTCAATCCACTCATCCCAAGAATTCCTCAATATCATCAAGCATGCCAGAATAGAAGAGGATGAGATAACAATATCCTTCAATGTAACAGCACAATTTACATGCATAAACATCCAGCTGGCCAAAGAGACAATTGCCACACTGCTGGACAAATCAGGAAGGCAGGCACCCCACGACACTGCCAGCGTCAACAAGGACAGCACCCTGAAACTGCTGGATCTGTGGCCTACAACCCACTTCACCTTTAATGACTGGTGTACTCAAACAAATCAACAAAACACCAACAGAATTCCCAATACCAGAACCAACTGCAGAAGCAGTAATGCAAAGGCTAGAATGAACAGTGCTCCCCAATTTACAACCCAAACTCTGAGTCCGCCTTCATGATTATCAAACACACAAGACTAGAAGAAACCCACTGCCACATAAACAACATCCTCGCCAGAATAAAATTCACAAAAGAAGAGGAGCGCAATAACCAACTACCCTTCCTAAACATAAAAGTAGAACGCAAGAACAGCAGGGAACTCCAGACTATCGTACACAGAAAGACCACACATGCAGACTAGATACTTAATTACATCAGCAACCACCCCAATACCCATAAACTGAGCTGCATCTGGATATTATTCAAAAAGGCCACAACACACTGCAGCAACCCGGAATTGCGCAAAGCAGAACAGGAGCACTTATACAGAGATTTTAAAAGGAATGGATACCCCAAAAGCACAATCCACTGTTATCTCCACGACTGACCACAACAAGGAGGCAGAGCATGGCCAGACACTAGTCATCCTGCTATATATCAGAGATGACCCCAAGACTCCTCAGATCCCTAGGTATCAGCATAGCCCATAAACCAACAACCATTGACGAACATAAAGGATCCCAGACCCACAACCAATAAAACTAATATAACATACAAAATGCCATGCACAGACTGTGAAAAACATTATACAGACCAAACTGGAAGAAAAGTAACAATAACGATACACAAACACCAAGAGACATGACCAATTCAAGCTGGTCTCAATATACATGGACAAAGGAGGACACAAATTCAACTGGTACAATACATCCATAATGGCACAAGCCAAACAGAGACATGCCAGGGAATTCTTGGAGGCCTGGCATTCATTCAGAATTCCATCAAGATTCACATTGAACTGGACCAAATACACAAACCACTGAAAAACAGAACTGGAAGTAATGCCAATCACCCCAGCAAACCTAGGCATATAAATAACAAGTGGGACAGAATACCAACCCCACACTGAAGGCACACTGATGATGTTACCTGTCAGGGTGACAAAACGTCTGTAAGCCAAACACACTGGCTCAACAAGCAAGCCTACAACCAGCTACAAATCTTTGCAAAAATTTCTAAACCCTTCCTATTCATATACCCATCCAGATGCCTCTTAAACATTGTACCAGCCTCCATCACTTCCTCTGGCAACTCATTCCACACAGACACACACAGACCACTGTGTGAAAATGTTGTCCCTCTGTGAGATATTATATTATGATTCCCTTTACCAACTCACTCCCAGGCGAGATAACAAAGTGTGGAGCTGGATGAACACAGCAGGCCAAGCAGCATTGTGCTCCTAAGATGCTGCTTGGCCTGCTGTGTTCATCCAGTTCCACACTTTGTTATCTCGGATTCTACAGCATCTGCAGTTCCCATTATCTCTGATCACTCACAGGCGCTCTATTTTTACTCTACCACATTTCCACCCATCCATTCATTCATAAAGTTGCATTTTTGTACTACATTTTACTCTTACAAGATGAACCAAATTAGACATTCCTTCCTAGGCTGCCAACCCATTGCCATTACTTTACATCTTTCAATTCTTACCAGTCCCATATTGCAAACAGCGTTTGGACCTGCTTCTCCATCAAAGGATACCCCTGAATAAGTATTAATACAGTAACCTACTCAGAGTAATGCCATCCCCCACCATCACGTTTCCATAATTCACTTGAAACTATGGAAAGATTATAATATTAATTAGCTCTTAGTAACCATCTCTCCAGACCTGAATAGGCTGTAGGATATCAAACAGTTTCTTCTACCAGCATGTCCCTACTTTCTGGAGCTGAAGGAACACAGCAGGCCAGGCAGCATCAGAGGTGCAGGAAAGCTGACATTTTGGATCTGGACACTTCTTCAGAAATAAGGGATGGGAAGGGGGCTCTAAAATAAAGATAGAGGGGTGTGATAGAAGGTGGATAGTGGACCAGATGGGTGGGAGAGAAGACGGACAGGCTAAGGAGGTGAGGATGGAGGTGAGGATAAAGCTAGTAAAGGCGAGTGTAGGTTGGAAGTTGGGGCGGGGGTTGGTCCTTGTGTCACAGCAATGCCACCCGAAAACTGGAGGCACCTCTTAGTCTGCCTTGGAACCCTACCACCTTGTTATCTCAGACTCCAGCATTGGCAGTTCCTACTATCTCTATCCCTACTGTCTTGCTACTTTTTATCTCTTTGAAATTTCTTTATACACTACATATTTCTATCACACTGTAATTCTTATTTTTAATTATTTAGAGCTACCAACTTCTACTAACATACGGATTTATGCTTTTTAAATACAAATTAGATATGGCCACCACCCACTTTAAGAAACTTAGTATCAAACAGCACTTCTGTGAAACTGCATGAATGAACGTGAGAGAACTGTCAAAACCAGTAGTAGGAAATGAAATCACATGACCCAGCTGCAGGAGATCAGTTTAATATCCTCTATACTTTTATTTAGAAAATGTATAAATTCTCACTTATTTAGGTCATATAAATTTTTTTTAACCAACATTACTAGCTTTAAAGACAAAAGGGCAAACACCTATTAATTATGCAAACTCAGACCAGGCAGACATTCTAATCCCAGAGTTAATAGGAACTGCAGATGCTGGAGAATCCAAGATAATAAAATGTGAGGCTGGATGAACACAGCAGGCCAAGCAGCATCTCAGGAGCACAAAAGCTGACATTTCGGGCCTAGACCCTTCATCAGAGAGGGGGATGGGGTGAGAGTTCTGGAATAAATAGGGAGAGAGGGGGAGGCGGACCGAAGATGGAGAGAAAAGAAGATAGGTGGAGAGAGTATAGGTGGGGAGGTAGGGAGGGGATAGGTTAGTCCAGGGAAGACGGACAGGTCAAGGAGGTGGGATGAGGTTAGTAGGTAGATGGGGGTGCGGCTTGGGGTGGGAGGAAGGGATGGGTGAGAGGAAGAACAGGTTATGGAGGCAGAGACAGGTTGGACTGGTTTTGGGATGCAGTGGGTGGAGGGGAAGAGCTGGGCTGGTTGTGTGGTGCAGTGGGGGGAGGGGACGAACTGGGCTGGTTTAGGGATGCAGTTGGGGAAGGGGAGATTTTGAAACTGGTGAAGTCCACATTGATACCATTAGGCTGCAGGGTTCCCAAGCGGAATATGGGTTGCTGTTCCTGCAACCTTCGGGTGGCATCATTGTGGCAGTGCAGGAGGCCCATGATGGACATGTCATCTAAAGAATGGGAGGGAGAGTGGAAATGGTTTGCGACTGGGAGGTGCAGTTGTTTGTTGCGAACTGAGCGGAGGTGTTCTGCAAAGTGGTCTCCAAGCCTCCGCTTGGTTTCCCCAATGTAGAGGAAGCCACACCGGGTACAGTGGATGCAGTATACCACATTGGCAGATTCTAATCCCATCAGAAGTAATAGCCAGCGTTTAGCAAGTGCTTAAACCATCTCCTGCTTCCCTAGGACAGATGTCACATAAACTTGTGTTCAAATGATAGAACTATGTGACACGATAGTGCTAAAATTTTAATGTATGTAAAAACAGTGTATAAAAGAGGCTACTGTTAAACTGTACTTTGGAATCTATCACCGTTTCAAACTGTGCCACTGCAGATGCTCAATACAGAGGCTATTTTTGCCACCCACTAATCTTGGTCACGATTGAAAACAAAGCCACTGGTCCCTTTTAGATCCTTCTACTCTCACATCAAACCTGTGCCCTCTAGTTTTGGACTCCACCACCCTGAAGAAAAGACCTTGTCTATTTACCCTATCCATGCCTCTCAAGATTTTATAAACCTCCAAGGTCACCACTCAGCCTTCAACGCTCCAGAGAAAACAGCATCTCCTTATAGATCAAACCCTCCAACCCTGGCAACGTCCTTGTAAATCTTTTCTGAACCCTTTCAAGTTTCACAGCATCCTAAGGCAGAGAGACCAGATTGCACCGAGTATTCCAACAGTTGTTAGATTTGAGTATGACAACAGAAAACCTCAAAGTGAAGATATTGTTTGGATGAACGAAATATTGAAAAAAATTTAAAATTGAAAATTGTATATTAAAATTTCTGTCATTGGGTGATACTCGGAACATAAAACTTGTTACTTTTAGTGATGCATTATACCCAAAACTCTGAAGTACAGAGTTAGTAGGAACTGCCGATGCTGGAGTCTGAGATAACAAGGCATGGAGCTGGAGGAATGCAGCACGCCAGGCAGCATCAGAGGAGCACGAAAGCGGACGTTTCAGGTCTGGACCCTCCTTCAGAAAAGGGTCTGAAGAAAGGTCCAGACCCGAAACGTCAGCTTCCTTGCTCTTCTGACGCTGCCTGACCTGCTGCATTCCTCCAGCTCCACATGTTGTTAGCTGAAGTACATAGGGTTTTTGTTTGGAAGAGGGAGGTAAATGCTGTGTCTTAGGAAGTTAAAAATACCACAACAAGAATTAAATGAACCTACTGGCAAAAACTTTTCTTGTTGAGGCAGCATGTGGCATTTTTCTTAGCAAAAGCTTTGGACAAATTTTAAAAACAGACTGAGCAACAATACCCTGAAGTCACTATTGGATAACATAACATTCGACAAAATTCATGTTTGTCAAAAGACTTTGGATCACAAATGCATTTTTGAAACAGGTACTGAAGAATAGAGATATCTCCAAATTGAAATGGGTGGGTGGGGGGACAGTGGGTAGAGTGTTCAGCCATCTGATAGCTTTACAAAAAGGTGCAAGCGCTAGGAAAATATTAGAAGTACTGGGAAAAAGGACATTTGGAACTAAAAAAAGATAACTGTGAATATATATTTGTAGTTGGTAGGTTTGTTTCTTGTGATTACACAGTCATTGAGGTTTACAGCATGGAAACAGGCTCATCAGCCCAACTTGCGCATGCCGCCCAGTTTTCACAATTTAAACTAGTTCCATTTGCCTGCGTTTGGTCCATATCTATCCCATCCATGTACCTCCCTAAATGTTTCTTAAGGGACAAAACTGCATTCTGTTCCACCACTACCACTGACAGCCAGTTTCAGACATTCATCACCTACTGTGTGGAAAAAACTGTCCCTTTGGAGTCTTTTGTATCTTTCCCTTCTCACCTTAAGTGTACGCCCTCCAGTTTTGGACTTGCCTACCATGGGGAAAAGCTGTTGGCTATCCACAATATCTATGAATCTCATGATTTTATATACCTTTCTAAGGTCACCCCTCAGAATCCTATGCTCTCCTACATGTAGTTGATGTGGTTCTATGATTATCCTTTTATTGTCTTTCTAGCTGGTACATTTTGAGCATCTAGGAAGTGCTTTTACAGTAAGTTTGATCAGGTGGCTGTTGTTTTTCAGGCGAGAAGTAGTCATATTTTCCTTACTACAAACAGTCATTTGTTAGATTCTATGTACTGATTTATTTAACATAAAGAAAAAATGTTCTTATCAAGTAGGGTCTGACCGTGACTTCCAAGACCTAATGGAACTAGGGAACTGGTGACAGTTCTATATTAGTCAAGAAATAATTGGGACAAATAATTGGGTGAAATAATCATGATTGGCTTGGTCTCCACCTGTCCACTCACCAACCTCTCCCTCCTCCACTACTCCATTAACTCGCCTCCAACCCTGTCTTCAGCACAAATAGCACTTTTTCCTACTTGTTGTCGGTTCTGATGAAGAGTCAGCAGTTAACTCTGCTTCCTCATAACAGATCCTCTCAGACCAGCTAAATTTCTCCATCAATTTCTGTTTTATTTCAGATCTCCAACATCTGCAGTTCTTTGTTTTATTATAGAAAAGTATATGACTGGGCTCGATCTAACCACCATTGTAACCCCAATATAAAAGGTATTAACAATCCCAGGTTTTTTTTCCTGTTTTAGTCCACTTCTGGAGCTTGGGGCAGCAGAGTGATTCAGTGATTAGCACTCCTGTCTCACATCACCAGGGACCCGAATTCACTTCCATCCTCCGGCAACTCTCCGTGTAGAATTTGCACATTCTCCCCTCATCTGTGTAGGTTTCCTCTGTGTGCTCTGGTTTACTCCCACAGTCTAAAGATTTGCAAGTTAGGTGGATTGGCCATGGTAAATTGCTCATAGTGTCCATGGATGTGTTGGTTAGGTGGTTTAGCCAAGGGAAACACAGGGTTACAGGAGTAGGGTAGTAGGGTGGGATGCTGTTCGGGGTGGGGTGTCAGCATGGATTTGATGAGTTAAATGGCCTGTTTTCACACTACAGGGATTCTAATAATTTGATGATTCAGTTCACAATCAAAACTACAGGACAATAAGAATATAATGTCTTTTCATCATCACGATGCTTTGATAGTAAGATTTTACTATGTCTCATTATTGAAGTTTGGCTAATAACATTGTGAAGTTGGTTGCAAAACCAAAATGCTGGAGAAACTCAGCAGGTCTAGCAGCACCTGTAAAGAGAAAAACCAAATACCATTTTAGTCAGGTGACCTGGCAAAACCGTTGTTAGCTCTACGAAATTAACCTTTTCTAGTTCAGAATATCTTTACTTGATTTTTCTGACCAAAATTAAGCAGCCTTCTGCCACAATTCATCTTTGCAGAATTACAGGAAATGCTCTTACAGTGTATCAACCACAAAGAACTTGGTAAATCTGATATTAGTATGTAAAATGATTTAACTCCATTCAAAGCGATATTCTAGTGATAAACTAGACATCACCTCTCCAAGCAATCACACTTTATAAAGGGCTAATTTATAATATTCAGTATTTGAAAAATATGATTTATAACTAAGCAAGGACAAGAGTTTAAAGACAAAAAAGCATTGTTTACAATATAACATCTTAAATCACAATGAGAAATCTTTGAAACAATCAGTTTCCTTCTGTGAACTTGCCTCCAGTTCACAAAGAGTTTTTGAAGAAAAACAACTTTGCCTGAAGATCTTTGTAAACTTACCATCTGCTACAACAAATGGATTCCAACACAGTCTGCCCAGTAATTGACCAATCAGTGGGAATGATTTTAATACTGAAGTTGTGCTCTGTAACGAGAGGTGGCACATATTACTATTTATGCAAGACAAACATTAGTCATTGCAAAGAATTGTACCATACTAATGTGAAAATATCAAGAAACTGCTTCTGGTTGAATTTTATTTTTCTATAAAAAAAGGTAATTGCTGATGACTGTACATAAACAAACAATAGAAGCTGAACCCATATGATGCACATATCAGTATTGTATTTCCAAGTTGATATTATCCCCAATAAACACATACAATGCAACTATTAAGCACAAACAATCTTTGTGAAACATAACCATGACAGACAGAACTTCAAGCAGAGAAGGATAGAATTGATAAATATCAAAGAAGAATATCAAAGAAGCCTCAGGGAAATAATGACCATAATATGATTTCACATGATGCTCAAATGTGATATAGTTCATTCTGAAACTAGGCGCTAACAAGGGAAATTATGAAGGTATGAGGGGCACATTGTCTATGGTGGATTAGAAAATACACTACAAGTTTTGATATTAGATAGGCAATGGCTAGTATTTAAATAAACAATGCATGGTATGACAGAGATATACACTGATGTAACGCACAGACACACAAACTACAAAGGTGAGTCAACTGTGAGATATTAAATACATTTAAAACTGCATTATATCAGTGTTTATAAGGATTCAGAAAAATGGTAGGCCTGAGGATTGAGAACAATTTAGAACTTAACAAAGGATAGCCAAAAAGCTTATAATGGAAGAGAAAACAGAGTATGATTACAAGCTAGTGAGAAACACAAGGACAAACTGTAATAGGTTTTCAATTTGTGAAAAGAAAAAGATTAGATAGTACGAACGTGAGCTGATTATAGGTGGACACAGAAGAATTTATAGTTGAGAACAGAGAAACGGAGGAGAAGCTAAATACTCACTTTGCATTTGTCTTTATAGAAGATGACACAGAGCCGCTTAGAAATACAAAGAAACAGACTGATGTAACTCAGGAAACCATGTGCATGTGCGTGATCTTGTATGTTTTTTCATCTTTGGTTAGTAGGTAATAAAATGTCTCTCTTTCACTCGAGAAAGCTTTGTAATTGGCTCCTTCAATTAAAACATCATACTAGTCAAAATTAAGTGTGATAGCTGCATGCTATAAAGAAATAAAAATATCCATTGCAACTGGATGTGAGTTTGCTCGCTGAGCTGTAAGGTTAGTTTTCAGACATTTCGTCACCATTCTAGGTAACATCATCAGTAAGCCTCCGGTGAAGAGCTGGTGTTATGTCCTGCATTCTACACCCCAAAGGCAGAATGTGAAAAAAGTCTGAGCAACCTGGACTATGGTGAGATGTGGGGAAGAATCCAACAAGAGGTCCAGTTCTTTCTGCCAAATTGGACAATTTCACACTTTCCCACATTGTAATCCATTTGCCAGATCTTTACCCACTCAATGTTCTTTTCGCTACTCACTTTCCTATCTACCTTTGGACAATGGTAGAATACCAGGTTGTTAGGGTGCCAGGTGGTGTGGAGTAAATGCCAGCTTGAGGAGGGGGTGCCAGGGCGCAAGATCACAGGGTGGCAGGTAAGTGTTTAGCTTAGATTTGAGTCCAGCTGAGATTGGGGAGGGTTTGGTTCTGGCAAGGGGAGGGGTCAGACTAAGTCCAGTCCTGTGAGGTGATTGGACTCGATGGTCGGAACAAGTAAATTTGACAGCAATATTGCTGCCTCTCTATATTTCCTAAAATTAAAAAGCAATCACAGTACATTTGACTATCCAGGGACTCTAAATTTCATATTCTTCTCATCTCGTGTAAAAAGAGGTCAGCTTTATTGCTCTTGTTAAATTGAAATACAACAAAAATATTACAGTGTCCAATAACTGAACTATAGAATTAAAAAGCTACTTTTCTGCTACGCACTTTAAATTTTATCAGCATTATAACTGCTATAAATGCGAGGTCTTGCACTTTGGAAAAAAGAACACAAGCATGGACTATTTTCTAAACGGTCAGAAAATTCGGAAAGCAGAAGTACAAAGGGATCTGGGAGTGTTGGTCTAGGAGTCTCTAAAGGTTAACTTGCAGGTAGAGTCCGTGATTAAGAAAGCAAATGTAATGTTGTCATTTATCTCAAGAGGGTTGGAATATAAAAGCAGTGTTGTGCTTCTGAGACTTTATAAAGCTCTAGTTAGGCCCCATTTAGAATACTGTGTCCAACTTTGGGCCCCACACCTCAGTAAGGGCATACTGGCGCTGGAGCGTGTCCAGCGGAGATTCACACAGATGATCCCAGGAATGCTAGGTTTAACGTACGATGAACGCCTCAGGATCCTGGGATTGTATTCATAACAGTTTAGAAGGTTGAGGGGAGATCTAATAGAAACTTACAAGATAATGTATGGCTTAGAAAGGGTGGACGCTGGGAAGTTGTTTCCGTTAGGCGGGGAGACTAGGACCCATGGGCACAGCCTTAGACTTAGAGGGGATAAATTTAAAATGGAAATGAAGAGACATTTCTTCAGCCAGAGTGGTGGGCCTGTGGAATTCATTGCCACTGAGCGCAGTGGAGGCTGGGATGTTAAATGTCTTCAAGGCGGAGATTGGTAAATTCTTGATCTCACAAGGAATCGGGGCAATGGGGAGGGTGCAGGGAAGTGGAATTGAAATGCCCATCAGCCATGATTTAAATGGCGGAGTGGACTCGATGGGCCAAATGGCCTTACTTCCACTCCTATGTCTTATGGTCTTATGGCTAACAGATATATCTACAATAAAACAATGGGCTTGTGGGTGTGGTGAGGTGTAGAAATAGGACAGTTACATTACTGTCTTGCAAGATTCTTGATCAGTAGGGGAATCGAGTGCTTTGGGGAAGACACAGGAAAGGGGACAGGAGGAATGTTGGATCAGCCTTGATCCAACCAAAAGGCAGAGCAGGTTTGGAGGGGCATATCAGCCTGCTCCAGTTCCTATTTCTTAAGTTCCTATTTCTTCAAAGATCTATTTAGTCTTACACAACACCAGAATATACCTTAAAATGAGCAGAAATTCTTTTTGCACTATGAACATCCACGGTAAACAGGAGATAGCATACAGCATAATGTTAAAGGAAATGGCATCACAAATGCCAAGTAAAGTGGGAAACCAATGAGCTAGAACAAAAATGGCTGTAATTGTGAGAATAAATAGTTTTCTTTGAACTAAACGAAACAAAGAAAGATTTGCAAGTATTACAAACACTAATGGTAGAGGGCTTCATGTGATCTATTAAGTGTAAGAGAATGGCTCAGGGAGATAAGTGAGGGAGCTCCAGAAAAATAAACATTTGCGTTTATATTGTTCTTTTAAGTATTTTGAAGGGTGATCATTATATAATATTGAAGATACGCAGCTAATTTATGCACAGCAAGGTCCCACGAATGGCAATACGAAAATGGCTAAACAATCAGTCTAATAATATCAGTCGGGGAATAACT
This sequence comes from Stegostoma tigrinum, assembly GCF_030684315.1. Lineage (NCBI taxonomy): Eukaryota > Metazoa > Chordata > Chondrichthyes > Orectolobiformes > Stegostomatidae > Stegostoma > Stegostoma tigrinum. The sequence goes on along the minus strand of NC_081356.1, from coordinate 57,032,311 downwards.
GTTGGCCACAGAGATTAGGGGATTAATGGTTAAAAAAAGACATTTAGTGAAAAAAAGAGCACTTGTATTGCACTTTTTGTGACCACTGACTGCTCAAAGTACTTCACAGCTAATAAAATACCTTCTAAAAAAAGCTAGTTATTTTTGTCATAAAGAAAATATGACAGCCAATTACATACCACAAACAAACAACAATTTGATTCATGACCAAATAACTTGCATTTGTGATGCTAATTAAGGATTAAATATTGGCCGCATATGTCACCGCTGCTTCACTACTGCTGTTTCAAAATCCTGGAACTCCCTCCCTAAGGACAGTGGGGGAGTCAACCTGCAACACATGGACTTCAGTAGTTCAACAAGGTTGCTCACCACCACCTTTGTAACGGCAAGCAGGCAAGGGCAATAAATGATGGCCCTGCCAACAATGCACATAACCTATGAGTTAATTTTAAAAAAAGGATTTTGGGGACGACTCTGCTGCTCTTCTTCAAAATAACAAAATTAGATATTTGGTTTCTCAACCAACAAGCAGATAGAGCCCAGTTTTAACACTGCATCCAAAGATACATATCCAATAGTGAAGCATTCCCTCGGCACTACAATAGAACGCCAGAAAGAATTTTTGGGCTCAGGACTAGAGGATGCTGGGAAAAATCGTTTCATCCACCAAAACTGAAAAGGGGGATCAGAGATATAGGCTTGGCTGCTCATGAGGCAGGTTTCCAGACTGCGTGAGTAGGGCCTGGAGAGAGAGAGTCATTGCAAAGAAGTTCTGGAGAGGGATGCGTTAGTTTTTAAAAATCGAGGTTTGTCCTGAACAGCTCCTTGACACAATACAACGTGCTCTATGGTCTGTTCCCCAGGACGCAGTTCGAGACAAACATCAATTGTGCCTGGGCAGGATAACCAATTTGGTGAAAGACACTCTTGGTCTGCCCAACATTCATTGGTTTTCCAGTGCAAAGAGTGTTTCATACTGCCATATTCCACGTTCCAGGATGATGTGCTGATGAGAGATGCATGAAAGCTCAGGGCAGCTGCTGCCAGGTGCAATGGAGAAAGATTCTCCCACTGTCTAAAGTCTTTGGGCCAAATTATAATGGGGTTCATTTAGTTATCAGACCCTCGTGGTGCCTCAAATGTATGTTAATGTAGTCCTGTAGAAGTAAGAAATGACTTGGGCTTTTTTATAATTGAGGGAATGCCAAATTTCAATGTTTGATTGGTCTTCAGATTCCATAGGCTGTACACATTATTTTAATTATATATTTGTATATACAAATGATATAAGATAAAGAATTATTTTTGACAATAACAAAACCTCACTTTTTGTAGTTGTAGTCTGCTAGTGATAGAAATTGTAAAGACTCGAATTTGGTACTAGTGAGTACAGTTGTGAAATCAGTCCTGAATTATTGTCTGTAGATGACACAGTTTGAACTGGCGGAACTTGGCCTGTTGAATACTCCTCCTGCAGGATATGGGAAACAGGGAGACTTCCAGTGCCCATGCTGACTATGTATGCGGAACGTGTGTTCAGGTGCAGCTTCTGATTTGCTGGATGGTGCACTTCGGGCTTCAGATAAGCTCACTAAGGAGCATCGATGCAACTGAGACTGTCGTGAATAGCACGTTTAGCGAGCTGGTCATGCCATCATTAAGGTGTACACAAACAAAGAAGAGTTGCATGATCACCAGGAATACGAGTAAGCATGGGTAAGGCAGTGCTGAGTTCCCTGTAGCCATTCCCCTCTCAAACAGGTATACCATTTTGAATACAGCTGTTGGTGGTGGCCTCTCGGCAAAAAAAGCAACCAGCTCTGCAGCACTACAATTAGCGCTGTTGCACAGGGAAGGTCAACCTGCAGATAAGCAGCAGCGATAGGGTACTCAGTGTTTAGGGGCACATATAAGTGTTACTACGGTCACAAATGAGACTCCAAGATGGAGTGTTGACTGGCTGGTGCCTGGATCAAGGATGCCTCGGAGTGCTCATGGCATATTCTGAAGGGGGGGGGGGGGGGGGGTAGGGTGAGCAACTGAAGGTTGTGGTCCCTATTGATACCAAGGTCATAGGCAGAAAGACAGCTGTTATGAGGAAGGGTCACTGGGCCTGAAACATTAACTCTGATTTCTCTCCGCAGATACTGCCAGATCTGCTGTGCCTTGGAAGCAATTTCGGCTTATGTTTCTGACGTACAGCATCTGCAGTTCTTTCAGTTTTTATAGAGAGAGATGAGGTCCTGCAAAGTTCAGTGAGTGAGGGATGAAACTGAAATCAGAGCCTCTCGGGTTGTAATCTTGGGATTACTTCCTGTGCCATGTGCCAGTAGGCTAGGAATAGGTAGATGAAATGGTTAAATACATGGCTAGAGAGCTGACGTATGAGACAGGGCTTCAAATGTGGACCATTTTGATGTCTTACAGGGAAGGCAGGACCTGTACAAGAAAAGACTGCACCAAAAGTGGAGGGGGACCCAATATCCTGGCAGGGAGATTTACTGGTGCCACTTGTGAGGGTTTAAACTAGTGTGTTCAAACAAGGTTAGCAAGTAACATAACCAAGGAGGAGTAGCAACTATTGCCAGTAAAGCTAAGGGGAAGAGCAGACAGGGAGAGTTTACAGGGCCGGCAGGCTGAGATATATTTGCAAGGAGTATGGTAGGTAAGGTAGATGAACTTAGACTTTGGATTAATACATGTAGGTAGTTCTTCTATAATCAGTGTTTCATCAATGCAAATTGTCTGTAACGTGATTGATGAATACTGGACACTGTTTGGATAACACAAACTTTCTGCTGTACAGGTATTGTAGGTATTGTACAATTTTCTACAGTGCAAGGTCACACAAGAACGCAACTATTGCGTTACAGAAGAACTGCCTTTATTACCATGTTGTTGTACCCAATCCGCAGACTTGATTGAGGAGGGCAAGACTGGCAGCCTAATATTCTGAAATTTAGATGTTTCAGGCGAGATAGAGAAGGATGTAAAAGAGGAGAGGGTGTTGCATTACTGATTAGGGAGAATATCACAGCTGCCCTGATGGAGGACACCTTGGAGGACTCATCCAGTGAGGCCATAAGGGTAGAGCTCAGAAATAAGAAGTGTGCAGTCACTTTGACAGATTGATCTGCAGGCTTCCCAAAAGCCAGGGGGTGATAGAGGAATAGATACGTCTACAGTGGCACAGTGGCTCAGTGGTTAGTACTGCAGCCTCACAGCACCAGGGACCCAGGTTCGATTCCAGCCTTATGTGACTGTCTGTGTGGAGTTTGCATGTTCTTCCCATGTCTGTGTGGGTTTCCTCCGGGTGCTCCGGTTTCCTTCCACAGTCCGAAGATGTGCAGGCTAGGTGGACTGGCCATGCTAAATTGCCCATAGTGTTCAGGGGTGTGTGGGTTATAGGGGGATGGGTCTGGGTGGGATGCTTCAAGGGGCGGTGTGGACTTGTTGGACTGAAGGGCCTGTTTCCACACTGTGGGTAATCTAATCTACAGGTTGTGAGAAAATATAAAAAAAATGTCAGGGTTCTTGCAGACAGTAATTTTAACTTCCCCTACAGTGATTGGGCCTCCCTTTGTGCCTGGGATTTGAATGGGGATATTTGTTAGGTGTGTCCAGGATGTTTTTTTGAAACAATACGTAAATAGTCCAACTAGGGAAGCAGCCGTACTTGACCTGGTATTGGCAAATGAGGCTGATTGAAGTTTCAGTGGGGGTGCATTTCGGGAACAGTGACCACAGTTCTCTAAATTTTAAGTTACTTATGGATAAGAGTAGTCTTCAAGTGTAATTACTAAATTGGGGGAAGGCTAACGACCACAATATTAGGCAAGAACTAGGGTATCTAGACTAGGGACAGCCGTTTGAGCGTAAACCTGCTTCTGATGTGTTCGCATCTTTTAAAGGCTATTTGATTGGAGTTCAGGACCAGTATGTTCCTGAGAAAATGAAGAAAAAGGATGGCAAGATTTGAGAACCTTGAATGATAAGAGAAATTGACAGCTTAGACAAAAAGAAAAATGAGGCATACATAAAGATTTAGGAAATTGAAGACAGATATAGCCCTTGAAGAATAAAAAAGATAGCAGGAAAGGACACAAAAAAGGAATCAGGAGGGTCTAAAAAGGGGCCTTGTAACATCTTTTGCAAACAGGATTCAGGAAAATCCCGAAGCATTGCGTGCGTGGTGTGCGTGGTGGGCATAAGAGCAAGAAGGTAGCTACAGAAAGGAAAGGTCCACTTAAGGATATAGCAAGGAACTTATGCATGGAGCTGGACGTAGTAGCTGAAATCCTTAACAAGTAGTTTACATCAGTATTCACAAAGGAGAGAGACATGGTGGATTGGGTGTCTCAGGAGGGATAAGTGGATATTCTTAAGCATGTCTATAGTGAAAAAAAAAGTGATGTAGGTGTCTTGAAAAGCATTAAGATAGACAAGTCATAAAAGGTCCCAATGGGAGGCAGCTGAGTAAATTTTTGGGGCCTTGTGCGAAGTCTTTGTATTCTCTTTAGACACAGGAGAGGTCCCAGATGACTGGAGAAGAGCTAATGTTGATCCTTTATTTAAAAGGAGAGCAGCAGGGGTAATCAGGACATTTCAGGCTGGTCAGCCTTATGTCAGCAGTAGGGAAATTACTGGAGAAGATTCTTAGAGACAGAACTTACTCATATTTGGAAACATATGGACTTACGAGTGATATGCAGCATGGCTTTGTGCAGGATAAGTCATATCTCACAAACTTGATTGAGTTTTTTGAGAAAGTAACAAGTGTTAGTGATGAGGGTAAGATATTGTCAAAAGCCTTGCTAAAGTCCATGTAGACAAAGTCCCTTGTGGCAGTCACATGAGATCTGCTGTGAGCTAGTGAGATGAATACAGAACTAGCTTAGTCACAAAAGACAGAGCGTAGATGAGGAAAAGTGTTTTTTCAAATTGGAGATCTGTGGCCAGTGGTGTTCCACAGGGATCTGTTCTGGGGCCCTTGTTGATTATGTTATATATAAAAATGATTTAGAGGGGAATGCTGGTGGCCTGATTAATAAGTTTGTGGATGACATAAAAATTGGGGAAGCTGTGGATAGTGAGGAGGATTACCAGATGGCAGATGGGGTTTAATCTGGGCAAATGCAAAGTGGTGCATTTTGAAAGACCTAATGCAGGAGTGAAATATACAGTAAATAGCAGAAATCTTAGCAGCATCAACATACAGGGGGATCTTGGTATACACGTCCACTGTGGCAATACAAGTGGATAAGGTTGTCAAGAAGCATACGGCATGCTTTCCTTCATTGTTCAGGGCAGTCATGATGCATGTGCACAGATCACAATTTTAAATACTAAGTGTAGTTCTGATTGCCACACTACCAGAAGGGTGTGGAGACTTTTGGAGGGGGTAAAGAAATGGTTTACTATGATGTTGCCTGGTTTGGAGGGTATCCATTATGAGGAGAGATTGTACAAACTTGGTTTGTTTTCACTTGAACATTGGAGGATGTGGGCTACCTGATAGAAGCTTACAAAATTATGAGAGACATGTTTAGAATAGATAGTCAGAGTCTTTTTCTCCAGGGTAAGAAAGTCAAATACTAGGGGACACAGGTTTAAGGTGAAAAGGGGGTAAGTTTAAAGGAGTTGAGAGAGACAGGTTTTTTTTAAAAACAGAGAGTGGCAAGTGCATGACATCTGCTGCCAGAGTGGAAGCGGGTACTATAGCGAAATTTAACAGGCCTCTTGACAGTTACATGAATAGGTAGGGAATAGAGGGATATAAAAAATGTATATGGTTTCTACTTTAGAAAGGCATCATGGGTCAGTGCGATCTTAGTTGGCCGAAGGGCTTGTGCCTGTGCTGTGTTGTTCTTTGTTCATTTTTCAAAGTTCTACAGTGAGAACTGAACCTGGTCAAAACTTTATAAAATGAAATGAAAGGTGAGTGCACTACCAAGTGAGTCACAGTTAACGCAAGGACAGTTAATTGCATTGGTGACATCATACTGTTACATTACAAGCAACAATTATCCGTACCTTAGCATTAGTGACTGTTATCCTGTCTCCTTGAGGATCTGCTTAGATAGCGATGATGATAGTGAAATCTCTATTTTTGGAAAAATTTACTGAGGCTCCCAATGTCACAGACAATATTTATAAGGGCAACCAGATGATAGAGGAACAGAGACTCCATCTATCCTGATCAGGAAATAGCTGTTTAGCAATTTGGATGCATCGTAAATTTCTCAACACAAAGTACAGCACACTTTAGAAGCAATGCTGTGGGTGGGATGCAGATCTATACCATTTTTACACAGAGTACATAAAATTGTCCTCTCAATCCTAACATTGAAGAAGTGACAAACTGGAGTCAAGTGCTCGTTCACCAGAAGACAGGCCCAGATATTACCAGTTACATTTGTTTAGCCCAACATCCAGCAAAATGATCAGACAGTAGGAATTCAAACTATCCATCTGGAAACAATATGGAGAGACACTTAAAAAAAACAGCAGTTACTACTGCAATATATTCATACCACAATTTTTCTTCAGTTTGGCGTAAGGCCTATTATTGTGCAAACAAATGATTATCAATGCAGTCATTAAAACGTACTCCAATGAAACATGACAATCCAGACGAAGACCATGCAAAGGTTAAACCTTGTCCCTTTTTCCTAAGGCGATTTACAGTAATTTTCTCGTAGAGAGAATGAAAATAGAAGCGATGTCTAAAGTCCACATAGCCAAAAAAAAAGTCTCAAAAAGGACTGATTCTTCCACAACCTTTATTGTATGATTTGTTCTTTGCTGGACAAGTTTCCATAACCTTGCAAGTTATCGTAGAAGTTAGTTAATGCTTTCCTCCATTCTCCTTCTAGGTAGCTGTATATAACTTCAAACGATAAATGTAGTACAAACATCTGGATGTTATTTGGCATTGTACACAGATGTCATGTTGGCATAAGGGAATCTTCGAGATTTATACAGAGAAGCAGCCCATGAATTTAATTAAATAATACATCATCTAATGTAAGATTTAAAATGTAGTCTGTGCCCTTCTGAATCCATCACCTTATTATCTCCTTCATGATGGTGATTAAAACCACTCTCTTTTACTAACTATCCATCCACCTATTATCATCTTCTTTAGTTGATGTCCTGTGAAATGCCTCAGGACATTTTATGTTAAAAAGGTACCGAGTAAATGCAATTTTTTGTTGTAAACAGTTCCGTTAATGAGCACCCAGGTAAGGACAGGAAATCTAAGGATAGTTAAGTACATCCAGAAGTCTCACATAAAAGATCTCTTCTTTTCTCTTTGAACCTACGAAAAAACATTCAAAGCACAGTGAAAACGGAAACTAGATCGAGTAGGTGCAGTTCTTAAAAAGGCACCAAGAGACTTTCTGATATGGGATTCTGTAGAACATTCCAAAGTTCTGAAAAGAGAGAGTCTACTCAAAATACTTTCTCAGAGAAATAGAATCCATATAATATTATCGCGTTTAGCATGCATAATATCATTAATTCAATTTTACCACAAACTGTGTCACACTTTTCAGAGTCGCTAATTGTCCATATTATTCACTCAAATATAGCCTGGGAACAAACCCTGTAGCAATACTACCTCCTGATGAAAATTTACAGAGAACCAAACAATCACTATTCTAGAATTCTGTAAGGCATTTGATAAAATGCCAGTTCTGAGGATATTGCGGTAAACAAAAGCTCATTGTGTAGGAGTAACACATTGGCATGGATAGAAGATTGTCTGGTTAACAAGAAATAGAGAGTTGACATAAATGCTTTTATTCAGGTTGGCAAGATGTATCAATTGTTTATAATTCATGCAAATGACTTGGATGAAGAGACAAAGGTATAGTTGCTGATGACACAAAGATAGGTGGAAAGTGAGTTGTGAGGGAGATGCAGGATATAAGAAGATCACTAAAAGATATAGATAGGTGGGACAAAAAGATATCGATAGGTTAAGTGAGCAAAGATGTGACAAATAGAGTACAATGTGGAAAAACCTTAAGTAAATTATCTACACGTGAGATTGCAGAGCTCAGAGATGCAAAGGGATGCATTTCCTAGCACATCAGTCAAAGGTTAGTATGCAATTACCGCAAATCAGAAAGCTAATAGAATGCTATCTTTTTGTTGTGGAGGAAATTGACTACAAAATTAGGGATTTTATCCTTCACTTATACTGGTGGGACCACATCTGCAGCATTGGTAACAGTATAGCCATCTTAATTAGGAGCCATCTTAATACAGATGGGTTGAAAGCAGTTTGCCAGCTAGACTTTCACACATTGGGGTCTAGAAGACTAAGAAGTGACTTGATTAAAACAATATCATCAGGATCAAGAACTAGAGGTTACTGTTTAAACCGGAGATCAAACATGTTTTTTTCTATCAGATGGTTATCAGTCAAACCCATACAGCATGGAAACATAGCCTTTGGTCAAACTTGTCTGCATCTATCAAACATCCCAATCTGACATAGTCCCATTTGCCAGCATTTGGCCCATTCCCCTCTTTAATAGGAAACTATTCATATACCTATCCAGATGCCTTTTAAATGTTGTATTTGTACCTGCCTCCACCACTTTCTCAGGCAGCTCATTCCATATACACATCACCCACTGCACGAAGAAGTTACCCCATGGCCCTATTTAAATCTTTTCCTTCTCACCTTAAACTTATGCCTTCCAGCTTTGGATTCCCCCAGTCTAGGAAAAATACTTTGGCTATTCGCCCTATCCATGCCCCTCATGATTTTTAATAACTTCTATAAGGTCACCTCTCAGCCTCTGAAGATCTCTTCTAAAAAGGTGGTGGAAGCAGACTTTAAATATTGACTAAGGTGGATAGATTCTGTTAAGCATTGGGTGAAAGGTTATAAGAGGTATAAGCAGGAATATGGATTCAAGGTTACAATCAGGCCACCCATGATCTTATTGAATGGTAATGCAGGCTTGATGGACTGAAACTCCTGCTCCTTGTTCATGCGCAAATCAGAAAAATGTTAAATTTAACTAAAGGAAGCTATTAGAGATAATAGGAACTGCAGATGCTGGAGAATTCAAGATAACAAAGTGTGAAGCCGGGTGATCACAGCAGGACAAGCAGCAATCTCAGGAGCACAAAAACTGACATTTCAGGCCTAGACCCTTCATCAGAGAGGAGGATGGGGAGAGGGTTCTGGAATAAATTGGGAGAGAGGGGGAGGCGGACCAAAGATGGATAGAGGAGAAGATAGGTGGAAAGGAGAGTATAGGTGGGGAGGGGATAGGTCAGTCCGGGGAGGATGGACAGGTCAAGGAGGCGGGATGAGGTTAGTAGATGGGAAATGGAGGTGCGGCTTGAGGTGGGAGGAGGGGATAGGTGGGAGGAAGAACAGGTTAGGGAGGCGGGGATGAGCTGGGCTGGTTTTGGGATGCAGTGGGGGGAGGGGAGATTTTGAAGCTTGTGAAGTCCACATTGATACCATTGGGCTGCAGGATTCCCAAGCGGAATACGAGTTGCTGTTCCTGCAACCTTAGGGTGGCATAATTCCCCCTTCCCCCACTGCATCCCAAAACCAGCCCAGCTCGTCCCCGCCTCCCTAGCCGGTTCTTCCTCTCACCTATCCCCTCCTCCAACCTCAAGCTGCACCTCCATCTCCCATCTACTAACCTCATCGACCTGCCCGTCCTCCCGGGACTGACCCATCCCCTCCCCACCTATACTCTCCTCTCCACCTCTCTTCTCCTCTATCCATCTTTGGTCCACCTCCCCCTCTCTCCCTATTTATTTCTGAACCCTCTCCGATGAAGGGTCTATGCCCGAAACGTCCGCTTTTGTGCTCCCTAGATGCTTCTTGGCCTGCTGTGTTCATCCAGCTTCACACTTTGTTATCTTATAAAAGGAAGCTATTACATATTTTCAGTAACTTTGCTCTGTCACGCCATCTTCCATGTGATTTGCGCTGGCTGCTCCCATCCTCACCTGTTATATTGTGCTCACTCTGTGACCCTCACCTGTTATAATTTCCCAGACACTTCATTTCCACCTCTAGTTTCACCTAACAGGTCCCCATTGAAATTCCGATAGCCAGCTACCTACACAGTAAATGTTCCTATATCTACACTCTCATTGCCTATTAGAATTGCTCACTAGCCAGTAATAAGAAAATTAGCATAAATTTTAAAATTTTCTTGTCTGTTTCTGTCTCCATGTTCACCTACAATTTATGGTCACCGTCTCAAAGTTGATCTGATAATGACACTGGTAGAGGTGGTTTTAGCCATGTCCTGGAGAGATGGGAATCGGTCCAGACACGTTTGACATTAAAGTAATATTCTACAGGCTCGGTATTGCAACATAATCTCCTGTAATTAAGGTCTTAAAAATTACCCACACCTGATATCATACCACTGTTGATGAAGTTCCTAAACACTACGCCACCATGCTGTCTGTCTACTTCTGTCTTTACATGACTTCAAGAAATTCATTTTCAGATTTTATGATTGCAAAGGTAAGCAATGAGAAATAGTGTCCATTTTCATTATTCACAGGTTTATGCATTTTTACTAAGTTAGCCTATGATGTATGCTATTCAGAACAAAATAAATTAGAAACTAATACACCATCAAAAGGTATCATTGATATCTCCTAAAATGATAACAGGGTCATTGAACCTAACTCTTCAAAATGCAACTTTCAATTACAATTAAGATTTTACATCAAATACATGATAATAAACCACTTATCAAAAAAATGATGGAATGGTAGTTATGGTACTAGAATTGAAATCTAAAGGTAATGAACCCCAAATTCCAATTATTTTATCAAATATGATAGTTTGTGGGCTGGTACCATGAAAGGTCTACTATTCATGGAGGAGAAAATGCTACCCAACTTAAGTTTGATCTACACGCAACTCCAGACAATGGATATCAGTGCTTTCTGAAATACAATAGCAGCCACACAAACTAAGATTCCATGAAGATTCAAAATCAGAAACAAATGTCAAGTGCTGCTGATCCACACAGACAACTGGAATAACGTACAAGGCCATTACCTTTATTTCAAAAAAATGTTCTTAAACTTTTAAAATAACTCTCAAACACATTTCAACCTAAGTCTTGTACGTTGTGCTGGAGGGTAAGTTATTTATGATGAGAAAAGAGCAAAAGTACAAATCAAATTAAAATGAAACCCAAAGATAGAACCAGGAGGAAGAGAGGGGAGAGAAGTGGTATACAAAAAAAGAGAGGAGAAAGTTACAGGGAAAAAAAAGTTTAAATTTTTTTTTAAATCCAAGAAAACTTCTGTTGGCTGTCTGTTTGAGTGCATGACTATGAATTAAAAATCAAAATTCTCCATAGATTATCTACAAAAGTACACAATCCTGTTACTAAATTCCTAGGGTAGAATGTTTTTTTTTAAATTTATGATGTCTTAATTTCAATATGAAGAAGCAGTCTGATAAGTAATAATATTGGATGCGTTCATGGGCATCCAGTTTAAACTGGTTATGATGTTACTAGGTCTGCGCTTGTCATTGACAGTCCAATCTAAGGGCAAGGTGCAAACTTCATAATGTTTTTGCTTAATTCTGAATCAGGTACCTATCACGTGTCCAGCAAATGTGATAACCATTGCACAACAGAAACACTGCAAAAATGAAATACCACACATACTGCTGAATTCAGTTCCAGTGACATTGCCTTATCCAAAGGAAGCTGCTGAATTGCCCACAAGGTGGGCCAGTTGACATTTTGGCAATGCTGTGATTCAAATAGAGACGAGACGCTGAATCCAGTATCTTAGACCAGGTTCTGACCTTGTCTGCCGCAGTCCAACACGAGCACCTGCACGTCATTAGACCAGTAGGCCATGCTACTATGAGCAACCAGCTTGCTAGTTGAAAAAATCTGCCAGTTACCCAATTGAAAGTCTTACAACCTCTTAGTTCAAAGAGGAAATAAGGCTACTTGATTAGTTAAGAATTTTCATATGACATCTCTACTGACCTGGAGAAAGCCTCCTTTCATAATAAATCAAAGTTACACAAAATACATTCCTGTTAACATTAAGTATGGCCTAGTTCCCAACTGGCTGTACTGACGCCCAGGAAAACAAAGTGGAATAGTCTCTCTGCTACTATTAGCTAGCTATTTGTCCCAATCTGTATAACAGATTGTCTCAGGCTATGATTCTTTCCATCCATGAGCTGCTTACCATATGCTGTATGGCTCCATAAATCTGCTTTAGGAACTCCTGTAATTTAGGTAAGTGTAGGCAGACATCTTGCTGTGGTTGAAAAGTGGTGGTCTGGCCCCATTCAACAGCCTTATTCAACCAGTATTCAATGCCAGGACTGGAAGCTGAAATGGAAGTTCCTTTGGCCATACCACAAGCCATAAAATTCAAAATCAAGTTCTAATGGTCATTTAAAAGGCAAGGATTCTTCAGTGGACACAGTGGAATCTGCAAAAGAATGAAAGGAATTTTCAATATTTTTTCAATCCCGAACACTCTTTTGGAAATCAGAGTATAAATACAGTGAAATATTTGTGCCAAAGTGGCAGCAACTCAGTTCTAATAAGCAAATTACTTTAAAATTCATTGCCCAGCTGGGGCTCAAACTTTTACCATCTGAATTTGTCATCACCAGCATTTAATTATCGCAGCAATAAAATACCAATCTGCACAAAAATAACTACAAAAATCATGAAACATGCCTATGGCACGAACATTTTAACAAACATTAACATTTTTGCTCAACCATTGCTGAAACAGTTTTTTATTGTGCTTATGAAATGCGTCTCTACCAATGTCAAACAACACCGGAAGAAGAAAATACAGTGAAGATTTTAAAGTGAAACACATCTAGATTTCTGGCACTTCACAAGCCCATACAAAGTGAAAAAGAAACAAAAATCAAGAGGCAAATGAGAACAGTAAACACACCTGTATTGCTTGAACAGTTCATACAGTTGTTTTAATCCCAGGTTTGTGTCCAGTTATCAAAGTACTTAGTTGAAACAAAAGGAAAATTGACCAGTCACAGATTGAACAGCCCTTTCAATGCACTGCTACATCTCAGAGATGAAAATGATCCAATTGGATCTGGCCGTAGTTACTCTGGCTAAAATGGGCTCAGCCTGTCCAGTCTCTGGTCCTTTTTAAACGTCTACCCACAGAGAACTCCAGCCTACATAGCCTTTTCATAACTTGGTAAGAGAACGATAGAGTTTCAAGGTGTTTCAAGCACTGCAATAAACTGCACAAGCTAAAACGACAGCTAAAATTTGCAGGAGTCAACAGGTTTCCAATGTCCAATGCAAATATAAAGTACCTTTTTTTGTATTCATGCATAGTGCGTGCATTGCTGACAAAGCAAGCATTTACTGCTTATCCCTTTAATACTCTCGATAAAGTAATAGTGAGGAACTGCTTGTTTGAACCAGTGCAGTTTTAGCAGCGGGGCAACATACACAGTGTTGTGAGGAAGGGAGTTCCAAGACTTTCAGCCAGCAAGTGAAGGAACAGTGGTAACTCAAAAACAGGACAGTATATAAGATGAAGGTGAATTTGCAAGTAGTGGTGTTTCCAAGAGTCTGTTGCCCTTTTCTTTCAATGGTGTAGGTTGGAAAGATATAGGATACAATGATACCTAAGAACACACCTGAGGCTTCCAACATAAGATCTATTAAAAGAAATAAAACTGTTGAGTTCATAATGCAAAAAATATTATTCATAGGTACTTCCAACCCAGTATCCCCAGTAACACAACTGAGGAAAGCATTTATATATTTGCTTATATTTCTCACACTGTTTCTTCTTCCCTGAATTTCATGGATTGGAAATAGAACTGTGGTGTTTCATGAGCAATAACTCCACATCCAAAGCACCAAGGGTTATTTACATTCATAGCCTGAGAGCGAGTTTTGAGAAGATTTGTAGCTCAGGTTGAGGTTCTGGATGTGAGTTTGCTCGCTGAGCTGGAAGGTTCGTTTTCAGACATTTTGTCACCATTCTAGGTAACATCATCAGTGAGCCTCCGACAAAGCGCTGGTGTTATGTCCCGCTTTCTATTTATTATTCTATAAAGCAGAACATAACACCAGCGCTTTGTCGGAGGCTCACTGATGATGTTACCTAGAATGGTGACGAAACGTCTGAAAACGAACCTTCCAGCTCAGCGAGCAAACTCACATCCATAGCCTGAGAGATTTAATTTGATTAGATTTAAATGAAACAGATGATGGGTCACTAAGTATATTTAAGGCTGAGAGTGACAGGTCTTTAATTTGTAAATGAATCAGGGGTTATAGGGAAAAAGCAGCCAAGTGAAGATGAGCATAAATCAGAACAGCCGTGAATAGCAGAACAGGTTTGACGGGCTGAATGGTTTATTTCTGTGCCCAAATCTTGTGATCTTATGGTTATCCACAAGGTTCCATACCACGTGTTGAGAAGGAAGCAAAGACAACGGCTTCAAAACTCCTGGTATGTCAATTATCTGAATAAATGCTATTAGGTTGCACTAAATGCGAAAACAGTTTGTTTCAATTATGTAGAATAGCTAAGATTACATATAAAGTTTTGTTTTTATAAAGTTTTACAACTGCCCATTCAGGTGTCAGCAAAGATGTAGGTGATAGATATCCGTTAGTTTACAAGGAATCCATGATTTTAAGGATCTTGTGGCATAGTGGATTTGAAGGCCCAAGTTCATGTTCCACCCATTAGAAAACATCTAAAATCGACAATTTTAGCATAGACAATAACAGATTAAAATTAACAACTTCAACCCACATAGCCTAACTAATAAAATATAGGATTTTAGGAGCAGAAGGATATTCAACCCTTTAGTCCTGCTTTATTATTCAATAAGATAATGATTAATAATTAATGTGTTGTGATCTCAAATGTACATTTCTTTCTGGTGTGAGTTTGCTTCTAACAGGAAGTTTCACCTGGTCCACTAATGCTTATGCTATCTCCAGTAACACAAGAAACTGAGTATGGATCGGACGGTATCGAAAAATCCAACAGACCTTCATAACAATTAATTATTATGTACAAACATTATATCACTCAGTCACAGAGGTAAAATGGAGAATGAAACTTTTAAATCTTCAGGTCACGCAGTACAATATAGTGATGATATGTGTCTATTAAAGGCACAGTGACATACTCACCATGAGACACAACACAACACCATGTTGGGGATAGTTGCCGATGCTGGAGTCTGAAATAACAAGGTGTAGAGCTGGATGAATACAGCAGGCCAGGCAGCATGAGAGCAGGTAAGCTGACGTTTTGGGTCTTGATTCACTCGTCCTCTCCCAAAAAGTGCTTTTCTCCCTTGACTATCTAAACCCTATCCAACTTGACCTGAGGAAGTGATTTTTCACAGACTAATTACTGTCTGAGATAAAAGAAGTTTTCATCTCCACCTTAACTTCTGAGCTTCTAGGGAAGAAAAAAGTACACAGCTCTCTGAATGATGTTTCACCATGGCCCTGTACAGCACCAGCAGAAAAAAAATGTGCTATTTTAAAATTTTCCTTGCCCTTTGAAGTAAAGGCCAAGATTCCATGTGTTCCTAATCACTAGTTACACCTGTATACCAGGAGATAGCAAAAACTGCAAATGCTAAAGTCAGAGTCGATACAGTATGGAACTGGAGGAACACACCAGTTCAGGCAACAGAGGAGCAGGAAAGTCCACATTTCAGGTTTACACCCTTCCGGATGAAGGGTATAAAACGCAAAATGGTGACTTTCCTGCTCCTCTGATGCTGCCTGGTCTGCTGTATTGCTCCAGTTCCAGACTGTATTGCACCTGTATACTGTATCTTCTTGTGATTCAAAAACCAAAATACCTAGACCTGTGTGTACCACAGAGATCTGCAATTACTCTCCATTAGAAATGCATACTGTCGACCATCTGCCAATTTTTTGTCCACTCACAGCATCTGTCTATATCCCTTTGCAGATTCCCAACCTTCCTTCCTAATTTTTTCCCATTAGTATAGAGTCATACAGCCGTACAACATGGAAACAGACCCTTCAGTCCAACTCATCCATGCCGACCAGATATCCTAAACTAATTTAGCCCCATTTTTAGCATTTGGCCCGTATTCCTCTAAATCCTTCTGATTTATATGCCCATCCAGATGCCTTTTAAATGCTATAACTGTACCAGCCTCCACCACTTCCTTTGGCAACTCATTCCATACACACATTATACTTTGTGTGAAAAAGTTGCCCCCTAGGTTCTTTTAAATCTTTCCTCCTCTCACCCTAAACCTATGCCCTCCAGTTTTGTACTCCCCAATACAGGGGGAAGGCCTTGGCTATTCAACCTATCCATGCCCCTCACGATTTTTTAAATTTCTGTAAGGTCACCCCTCAGCCTCTGGCATTCCAGAGAAAATAGCCCCAGCCCCTCGTTATAGCTCAAACCCTCCATTCCTGGCAACACTCCTGAAATCTTTTCTGAACCCTTTCAAGTTTAACAACATCCTTCCTGTAGCAGCGAGATGGAAAATTGAATGCAGTATTCCAAAAGTGGCCAAGCCAACATATTGAACTATCATATATTTGCTCACTTTATCCAAAATATTTGTATATAGTTTTTAGATAGATAAGACCCCAGCATTAATCCCTGTGGCACTCCACTAGTCACTGCCTGTCAGCCTGAAAAAGGCCCTTTTATTCCTATTCTCTACTTCCTTTTAGATATACAATCCCTTATCCATGTTAACAGGTTACTCTCTATACCATAAACTTTAATTTTATGCAGTAACTGTTGATGTGGCACTTTATCAAAAACCTTTTGGAAATTCAAAGACATCAAATCTATATATGCCCACTATTTTGCTTATTACATCCTCAAAGACCACCCATAAGTTAGTTAAACACAATTTCCCTTTCAGAAGGCCAATGCTGACTCAGTCGTCTTCCATCATGATTTTTTTTCAGTAAACTACTGTTCCATACCAGACACTTCTGCAGACAGCCCATGAACTAAGAATTTGTACAAGCTTCATGTGGCCCTTTTTAAAGTCTTAAACAAGGCCAACATTTATTTAACTATATAAGCACTTACTTAAAAGTTACTTAAGTAAAAGTGGTAGTTGTTAATTAAAATACACATACAAAAATTTAAAATATGTAAGGATAAAAATTACAGAGATGAAAATGCGAAGGGGCTCAATCTTTCAATTCTAGCTTGCTTGAAGATTTGTTTTCTGAAGCGAAGAGTTTGAAACGTGAATAGATAGTCAGCATCTGTAATAATTCCTTTAGTTGAATAGTTGGAGTTTGCTTCCACAGGTGGGGTCAGTAAACAGAACAGGTCCTGATAGTGATAGAAAGCTCACTCACTTTCAGGTTAAGGTACTAAATGGCTTACCTGTTTGCTTTGTGGAATAATGATTCATCAAAATTAAATTAACGCTGGAATTGTTTGTGACGTCTCTCTTTCAGTCTCCTGTCTAACACGACAGAAGCTTCGAGCTTTTCAGTGAACCTCAAAACTGTCAAGTCCTAGAAACTGTGAATGAGTTAAATACTTTTTGTGACTGTTTCCTAATATAACACAGTCTGATTGTCTGAGTGGACATTAGTGGCCAGATGTCTCATTAGGCCGCAGTTGAATCCCCAAGAATTCATGTGGCTTTTGGGAGTCATGCTTAAAAGCTCCTTTGAGTTCATTTTTAAAAAGGTTACAGTTTGTTGCAAAGTCTACAAGAAAAGGGCCCTCTTGTGACACAGTAATAGTGTTGCCACCCTGGACCAGGAGGCCCAGGTTCAAGTCTCACCTGCTCCAGAGGTGTGTAATAACACCTCTAAACAAGTTGATGAGAAAAATAGGTTAATTTTAAAAAGCTGCACATTTACGATACTGCTATAACTTCTATATTAATAGATTCTAAAACTTTCCCTTCATTGCAACCAGTCCATAGCAGATGTTCCCCAAGTTATTATGTTTCCAGATGGACACCTAAAGCTATCAAAATCCTAGGCAAGGAGGGATGAATATGGGGAATTAATGGCCTAGATTATTATCATAATTAGATTATTAATACAGAGACCTCATCAATGTTCTGAGCACCAGGGTTCGAGTCCTGCCATGGCAAACGGTGGAATTTGAATACAATAAAAGTCGATGCGCTGAGTTCTCCGATTATTGAGGATAATGGTATTTGTGGAGTCTCCTGCTCCAGTGAGTTCTTTAAATATCCAGCACCATTCATGACTGGATGTGGTTGGAGTGCACAACTTATATCTGAACTGTTCTTTATGGAATCGCTTTGCTCTGCCATTTGTCATATATGCTATTTGGGATGCAAGTAGTCCTATGTTGCATCTTCTCAAGATTAGCACCCCATTTTTAAGTATACCTGGTGCTACTTCTGGCATACCTGTTGCACTATTCACTGAACCAGAGCTGATCCCTTGGCTTGATGGTAATGGTCGAGCGGGGGTTATGCCAGGCCATGAGAATACAGTTAGTACTGAAGAGCATTCTACTGTTATTGATGGTGCACAATGCCACGTGGGTGCCAAAATGTTGCTACATTTGTTTGAAATTTATTCAATTTGGCATGGTAACAATGCCCCAAGACATAATGGAGGCTATCGGCAAAGTGAGAATGGGACTTTGCCTCCACAAGGACTGTGCGGTAGTCATTCCTACCAATGACATCATGGACAGATTCATCTATGGCAGGCAGATTGATGAGGATGAAGTTAAATATGTTTTTCCCTCTTGATGGTTCGTTCACTACCTCCTGCAGACCAGACAGGTCTTTAGGACTCAACAACTTAGTCAATAGTCATGCTGCTGAGTCACATTTGGTATAAACACTCAGGCCCTCATCCAGACAATGTTCTGCATCAGTCACCCTCATACTTCATCAAGTGGTGTTAAACATAGAAGAACACTGATTCATCAGCCCAGGGAGGGTGGAGGGAACACTGTAAGCAGGTTTTCTTGCCCATCTCTGACTTGATGCTCAGAAACCTCATAGGCACTGGATGTAAATTTTGAGGATCCCCAAGGCTTGGATTCCCTCCAGACTGTACACAAGGGTGATATCACCTCCATTTGTAGGACACAACATACATTTTCTCCCCTTTGGTCCAGGAACTCCCCACCTATGTCCGTGACACCACCCACGCCCTCCACCTCCTCCAGGACTTCCAATTCCCTGGCCCCCAACACCTCATATTCACCATGGACGTCCAGTCCCTGTACACCTGCATTCCGCATGGAGATGGCCTCAAGGCCCTCCGCTTCTTCCTGTCCCGCAGGCCCGACCAGGCCCCCTCCACCGACACTCTCATCCGCCTAGCGGAACTCGTCCTCACACTCAACAACTTCTCTTTTGACTCCTCCCACTTCCTACAGACTAAGGGGGTGGCCATGGGCACCCGCATGGGCCCCAGCTATGCCTGCCTCTTTGTAGGTTACGTGGAACAGTCCATCTTCCGCACCTACACAGGCCCCAAACCCCACCTCTTCCTCCGGTACATTGATGACTGTATCGGCGCCGCCTCTTGCTCCCCAGAGGAGCTCGAACAGTTCATCCACTTCACCAACACCTTCCACCCCAACCTTCAGTTCACCTGGGCCGTCTCCAGCACATCCCTCACCTTCCTGGACCTCTCAGTCTCCATCTCAGGCAACCAGCTTGTAACTGATGTCCATTTCAAGCCCACCGACTCCCACAGCTACCTAGAATACACCTCCTCCCACCCACCCTCCTGCAAAAATTCCATCCCCTATTCCCAATTCCTCCGCCTCCGCCGCATCTGCTCCCACGATAAGACATTCCACTCCCGCACATCCCAGATGTCCAAGTTCTTTAAGGACCGCAACTTTCCCCCCACGGTGATTGAGAACGCCCTTGACCGCGTCTCCCGCATCTCCCGCGACACATCCCTCACACCCCGCCCCCGCCACAACCGCCCCAAGAGGATCCCCCTCGTTCTCACACACCACCCTACCAACCTCCGGATACAACGCATTATCCTCCGACACTTCCGCCATTTACAATCCGACCCCACCACCCAAGACATTTTTCCATCCCCTCCCCTGTCTGCTTTCCGGAGAGACCACTCTCTCCGTGACTCCCTTGTTCGCTCCACACTGCCCTCCAACCCCACCATACCCGGCACCTTCCCCTGCAACCGCAGGAAATGCTACACTTGTCCCCACACCTCCTCCCTCACCCCCATCCCAGGCCCCAAGATGACATTCCACATTAAGCAGAGGTTCACCTGCACATCTGCCAATGTGGCATACTGCATCCACTGTACCCGGTGCGGCTTCCTCTACATTGGGGAAACCAAGCGGAGGCTTGGGGACCGCTTTGCAGAACACCTCCGCTCAGTTCGTAACAAACAACTGCACCTCCCAGTCGCAAACCATTTCCACTCCCCCTCCCATTCTCTTGATGACATGTCCATCATGGGCCTCCTGCACTGCCACAATGATGCCACCCGAAGGTTGCAGGAACAGCAACTCATATTCCGCCTGGGAACCCTGCAGCCATATGGTATCAATGTGGACTTCACCAGTTTCAAAATCTCCCCTTCCCCCACTGCATCCCTAAACCAGCCCAGTTCATCCCCTCCCCCCACTGCACCACACAACCAGCCCAGCTCTTCCCCCCCACCCACTGCATCCCAAAACCAGTCCAACCTGTCTCTGCCTCCCTAACCGGTTCTTCCTCTCACCCATCCCTTCCTCCCACCCCAAGCCGCACCCCCAGCTACCTACTAACCTCATCCCACCTCCTTGACCTGTCCGTCTTCCCTGGACTGACCTATCCCCTCCCTGCCTCCCCACCTACACCCTCTCCACCTATCTTCTTTACTCTCCATCTTCGGTCCGCCTCCCCCTCTCTCCCTATTTATTCCAGTTCCCTCCCCCCATCCCCCTCTCTGATGAAGGGTCTAGGCCCGAAACGTCAGCTTTTGTGCTCCTGAGATGCTGCTTGGCCTGCTGTGTTCATCCAGCCTCACATTTTATTATCTTGGAATCTCCAGCATCTGCAGTTCCCATTATTTCTGATACCTAAGATTGTGTTGTCTGTGATATTGTCCACGAGGTATGATTCTGTAAATACAATGTGTTAGGCTACTATTTGACTAGCCGGTGAGACAGCTCTGTCAATTTTGGCACTAGTTCCCAAATGTCAGTGAGGACTCTGCAAGATTGACAGTGCTGAATTTGCTGAGTTTATACCAACCGTTTCTACATATTGCTCTTACAAGTCATTATGGTATTTCATTCTGTAACTAATGTGATCCTTAATTAACAGACCTTTTCCTAGTTTCCTGTCATTCTGAAATGCTGCGCTTGCTTATTACCTGGTTATTTCACTACAAATTAACACATCTGTCCTTACATGATTCCTCACAAGCTCTCCAACATTCTTATTTACTTCTCTGCTTGAATGGCCTACTTCACCACTGTCACTGTCAATCTGCTCATCTGCATTGCAACCACTATCTCATCCATACAAACTAAAATGGGACCTTTTATACTGCCGCGTGGGAAGTTGAGTTGTGACCTTGTAGAGCTCTAGAAAATCATGATGGGCATAGATAAGATGAATAGTAGAGGTCTTTTCCCTACATAAGGGGAGTTCAAAACTTGAGGGCATAATTATAAGGTGAGAGGAGAAAGATTTAAAAAGAGACCTGTGGGGCAACATTTTCATACAGAGGGTGATTCATAAGTGGAATGAACTGCCAAAGGAAGTGGTAGATGTAGGTACAGTGATGACATTTACAAAACATTTGGATAGGTGCATGAATAAGAAAGGTTTAGAGAAATATAGGCTAATGCAGGCAAGTGGGGCTACTTTAGCTTGGGGAACTTGATCGGCACTGGCGTGCTGGACCAAAGGGTCTATTTCTGCGCTGTATGACTCTTTGTATAAAAGATCTTAAAATGTAATAGGCTAGATAGAAGACAAAGAATCTCAATTAGTATACACAAATTATTTTAGCAAAACAAAATTATAACTTGAAACACGTCACAATCTATAATGTAATGTTACATTAAGCAGTCAACAAGCATTTAAGGATATGAAATGTATTTCTGGTAAATTTTGTACTCAAGCCAAAAGATGCTATGAGAAGTGGAATGCATTTCAATCTCAGTGGCAGCCTCAAACACACAAACTAAAAACAGCATAGGCTGTGTCAGGTCAGCAGGGAATACAATTAGTTTTACACTGCACCAAAAAACACTGTTTCAACCAAAACCCAACTCAATCCATTGTTATCTCTTATTACAGGTAGTATTAAGTTCAAACTGTGGAGCTGGATGAACACAGGCAATATCTTAGGAGCACAGAAGCTGACGTTTCGGGCCTAGAACCTTCATCAAAAAAGGGGGATGGCCAGAGGGTTCTGAAATAAATAGGGAGAGGCAGATCGAAGGAGGATAGAGGAGAAGATAGGTGGAGAATAGATAAATCTCTAATTCGTGCCAAATTATCAAATATTGTATGCTATGAATTTATGGATACTAAAAAATAGTTTGAGTGCCTAAGTTCAATTTACTAAAACGATGGTAGACTAGTTAACTGTGTTGTAATTAAGTGCCTTTAGTTGATGTCTATAATAGACAATAGGTGCTGGAGTAGGCCATTCAGCCCTTCAAGCCAGTACCACCATTCATTATGATCATGGCTGATCATCCACAATCAGTATCCTGTTCCTGCCTTATGCCCATAACCCTTGATTCCACTATCTTTAAGAGCACTATCTATCTCTTTCTTGAAAGCATCCAGAGACTTGGCCTCCACTGCCTTCTGGGGCAGAGCATTCCATATATCCACCACTCTCTGGGTGAAGACGTTTCTCCTCAACTCTGTTCTAAATGGCCTACCCCTTATTTTTAAACTGTGTCCTCTGGTTCTGGACTCCCCCATCAACAGAAACATGCTTCCTGCCTCCACAGTGTCCAATCCCTTAATAATCTTATACGTCTCAATCAGATCCCCTCTCATCCTCCTAAACTCAAGCGTATACAAGCCCAGTCACTCCAATCTTTCAACATATGATAGTCCCGCCATTCCGGGAATTGACCTCGTGAACCTACACTGTACTCCCTCAATAGACAGAATGTCCTTCCTCAAACTGGAGACCAAAACTGCACATAATACTCCAGGTGCAGTCTCACCAGGGCCCTGTACAGCTGCAGAAGGACCTCTTTGCTCCTATACTTAATTCCTCTTGTTATAAAGGCCAGCATGCCATTAGCTTTCTTCACTGCCTGCTGTACCTGCATGCTTGCTTTCATTGCCTGATGTACAAGAACACCCAGATCTCATTGTACTTCCCCTTTCCTAACTTGACTCCATTTAGATAGTAATCTGCCTTCCTGTTCTTGCCACCAAAGTGTATAACCACACATTTATCCACATTAAACTGCATCTGCCATGCATCCGTCCACTCACCTAGCCTGTCCAAGTCACCTTGTATTCTCATAACATCTTCCTCACATTTCACCCTGCCACCCAGCTTTGTGTCATCAGCAAATTTGCTAATATTACTTCTAATGCCTTCATATATATCTTCATTAATGTATATTGTAAATAGCTGTGGTCCCAGCACCAAACCTTGTGGAACGCCACTGGTGACTGCCTGCCATTCCAAAAGGAACCCGTTTATCACTACTCTTTGCTTCCTGTCAGCCAGCCAATTTTCAATCCAAGTCAGTATTTTGTCCCCAATACCATGTGCCCTAATTTTGCTCACTAATCTCCTATGTGGGACTTTATGAAAGGCTTTCTGAAAGTCCAGGTATACTACTTCCACTGGCTCTCCCTTGTCCATCTTCATAGTTACATCCTCAAAAAATTCCAGAAGATTAGTCAAACACGATTTCACCTTCGTAAATCCATGCTGACTCTGACCTATCCTGTTACTGCTATCCAAATGATATGTAGATAATAAGTAGGGGATGTAAAAGAATACTGAACACAACACACTTTAATGCCATATCAATATACTTAGGCTCATTTCAATGCATCCCCAATCATTCACATCACTATACAGTAATACATTCCAGTCATTAAAACTATTGTGGTACAATAAAGATAGGTTTTATAGGTAAGTATTTTAACGGAGCAACTTGGCAAAGACTAGTTTAGAACTAGCATTGTGCAAAGAAAAATGATCTGTTTTGTCCTTAGTTTGGGAATGACTTAGTTAAACAAAAACTAAGGCCTGAACAAAGTATATGTCTGGAATGAGGGGCAATTAGGCAAAGCAGGAAGGATAAAAAGCTAAAACATATGGTAGAAAGGTAAAGAATGGCTAAGATTTAAAAAATGAACTTCATACGTTAAAACCTCGTAAGTGGTCAGGGAAGGGGAAGGGTACAATAGATACAGGAGCAGACAGGTAGTTTTGCAGCCATATGAGTGAATGCAGAGTAATACTTTATTTTAAAATTCACTCATGGGATGAGGGCATCACTCACTCGGCCAGCATTTACTGTATTTCCCAAAATGCCCAGAGTGCATTGTTGTGGATCTGGAGTCACACGTGGGGCAG
The DNA here is from genome assembly GCF_030684315.1 of Stegostoma tigrinum. NCBI lineage: Eukaryota > Metazoa > Chordata > Chondrichthyes > Orectolobiformes > Stegostomatidae > Stegostoma > Stegostoma tigrinum. The sequence continues at coordinate 57,007,715 of NC_081356.1, read as the reverse complement.
ACCAGGTAAGCATGGCAGATTTCCTCACCTAAATGACATTAGTGAGCCAGATGAGTCTTGATGACAGTTGGCAGTGATCAATTGCCATGGTGATTAGCTTCACTTTTGTTTTCACAGCCAGACTGCATTTTTTCTCTCCAACCTCCCCTATCTCCCAAAATCCCCTCCACCTTTCTCCATTCTTTCACTGCTCCGCCTGACAATGTTATGGCCCAGGTAAAAAACTTCCAACATATTAAGGAGATAGCCGAGCCTCAACTTTTATCTCACTTAGAGGCAAGCGCACCAGGCTTTAAGCAAAAGACACTTTAACTTTACACTACAATTAAAATCCAAACAAGAAAAGAAAGCATTAGCATAATTTTTAATTCTATTCTAAAACATTTAACCACTACTCATTAATAGTTCCAATAAAGCAGCATCTCATTAACACACCCTTGGCAAAGGCAAATTCAGCAAAACAGACTGCCCTCACTTGTTGTCACCTGTAATCCAGTAGAAAGAACACCAACAGAATGAGCAGCAGAGACAGAACCCAACCTTTTCCAGCAGAGAGACGGCCTTATCTCGCAGCTTCATTTCCAAAATCCCAACTTCAACCATTGAAAGCCAAACTAAAACAGAGTTTGTGAGAGCCTGACCCCACCCACTTGTGCTTCTTTTGTCTAATTTTTAAAAAACCCAAACCTATTTACTCTGCTTTACATATTGCAGATACCACAGCACCAGTCTTACAACACCCATCTTCAAGAGGAGCAGGACAGAACAAACCCCTCTTAAAGGCGCATACTGTCAAACACCCTCGGCCACACTCTCTCCCACTGTACCCCACTGCCCTTCAGGCCACTGCTCCCCTAAAGAAATGCAAAGATCAAGATGGCAGAGCAGGTAGCAGAGGCCATGAGGAGCCAGAGTTGCTACAGCAATACATGGCAGCTCAGGACAGCCACTCTCAGATAGGGTGGAATGAGGAAGCACATCTGGAACCTTCACAGCCATCCCGAATTCACCCTCAACAACAAAATGTCCAAATCTCAGAGGCCTGGATGAGGAGTTAGTGAGTCTGTGTGAGGGCCTGCTTGTGTGATTGAGTGTCCCAAGACTGGGAGTGAGCCAGGTACACATACACATAATCTTCCCCTTGTTCACCCTCACGAAAATAAAATCTACCCACAAAACTTGGGTCCTATTCTGTCTCCCTGCCTCTGCATCTTGACCAAAAAGGCAAAAGACAGCTGTTTTAAGACCATAAGACATACGAGTGGAAGTAAGGCCATTGGCCCATCGAGTCCACTCCGTCATTTAATCATGGCTGATGGGCATTTCAATTCCATTTACCCGCACTCTCCCCGTAGCCTTTAATTCCTTGTGAGATCAAGAATTTATCAATCTCTGCCTTGAAGACATTTAACGTCCTGGCCTCCACTGCGCTCCATGGCAATGAATTCCACAGGCCCACCACTTATGTTAGCTCTGCTGCATGATACATTTCAACAGTAATCTTTTTAAAAAATATTTGTTTGACATTTTTTAAAAAATCAAATTTAATGATGCACACGACCTCATCTTTCTGAAGCTTACTCACTGGCACAAGGCCATGAAAAGGTTGGACAAACTTGCCATAAACTATGAACTTGTATTTTATGTACCATTGCTGGTAGCAATGACTTGGGTAGAGAGGAGGATGTGATCCTGAAATCCAAATTTAAAGAGCTTGATAGGAAGTTAGAAAGCCAAAGATGCCGATATCCATCTTGACCTCCTCCAGAGGTTTCCACCATAGAGATGCCAATCTTCAGCCAATTTGATTGACACCATGTGATAGCAAGAAATGGTTGGAGGCACTGGATACTGCAAAGGTTACAGGCCCTGGCAACATTCTGGCAATAGTACTGAAGACATGTGTTGCCACTTCACTAGCCAAGTTGTTCCAGTACAGCAACAATACTGGCATCTACCCAACAATGTGGAAAATTGCCCAGGTATGTCCTATGCACAAAAAGCAGGACAAATTCAATGTGCTCAATTACTGCCCTATTAATCTACTCTCAATCATCAGTAAAGTGATGAAAAGTGTCACTAACAGTCCTATCACGCTGCATTTATTTATGAATAACCTGCTACCTTTCACTCCACTTAGGTTCTGCTAGAGCCACTCAGAGTCATACAGCCGTACAGCATAGAAATAGACCCTTCGCTTCAATTCAGACATAGTAGGAACTGCAGATGCTGGAGAATCTGAGATAACAAGATGTAGAGCTGGATGAATACAGCAGGCCAAGCAGCATCTGGGGTGCAGGAAAGCTGACGTTTTGGGCCCAGACCGCCCTTCAGAAATATGGGAGGGGAAGGGGGTTCTGAAATAATAGGGAGAGAGGGGGAGGCAGGTAGAAGATGGATAGAGGAGACTATAGGTGGAGAAGAGACAGACAGGTCAAAGAGGCGGGGATGGAGCCAGTAAAGGTGAGTGTTGATGGGGAATTAGGGAGGGATAGGTCAGTCCAGGGAGGACGGACAGGTCAAGGGGGCAGGATGAGGTTAGTAGGTAGGAGATGGGGATGGGGCTTGAGGTGGGAGGAGGGGATAGGTGGGAGGAAGGGCAGGTTAGGGAGGCAGGAACTGGCTGGGCTGGTTTTGGGATACAGTAGGGGGAGGGGAGATTTTGAAGCTTGTGAAGTCCACATTGATACCATTGAGCTGCAGGGTTCCCAAGTGGAATATGAATTCCTGTTCCTGCAACCTTCCGGTGACATCGTTGTGGCACTGCAGGAAACCCAGGATGGACATGTCGCCTGAGGAATGGGAGGGGAAGTTGAAATGGTTGGCGACTGGGAGGTGTTGTTTAGTGCGAACCGAGCGTAGGTGCTCTGCAAAGCGGTTCTCAAGCCTCCGAGGTGCCTATACACGGTTCACACTAAACAACTGCACCTCCCAGTCGCGAACCATTTCAACTTGTTATCTCTCTTCACTCCAATTCAGCTCTTTGATCGATGTTTGAACCAAGCCTATAATGAGGTCAGGAGCTATAGGGAGAGGTTGAACTCATCCATGCCAACCAGATATCCTATAATTAATCTAGTCCCATCTGGCTCCAAGCCCTTCCTATTCATATACCCGTCCAGATGCCTCTTAAAATGTTGTGATTTTACCAGTCTCCACCACTTCCTCTGGCAGTTCATTCCATATATGCATCACCCACTGCATGGAAATATTGCCCCTTAGGTCCCTTTTAAATCTTTCCCCTCTCATCTTAAACCTAAGCCCTCTCTGTTTGAATCTCACCCCACTCTGAGGAAAAGACCCTATCCATGCTCCTTATCATTTTATAAACCTCTATAAAGGTCACCCCTCGGCCTCCGATGTTCCAGGGAACATAGCCTCAGCCTATTCAGCCTCTCCCTACACCTCCTGACCTCATTACAGCTTCAGTTCAAACATCGACAAAAGGGCTGAATTCCATAGGTGAAGAGAGATTAATTTTTTTTCTATTCATTTCGTGGGATGTGGGCGTCACAGACTAGCCAGCATTTCTTGCCCATCCCCGGTTGCCCCCGAGAAGGTGGTGGTGAGCTACCTTCTTGAACCAGTGATAATGGGAACTGCAGATGCTGGAAAATCCAAGATAATAAAATGTGAGGCTGGATGAACACAGCAGGCCAAGCAGCATCTCAGGAGCACAAAAGCTGACGTTTCATTGCTTGCTTTCATTGACTGATGTACAAGAACACCCAGATCTCATTGTGCTTCCCCTTTACCTAACTTGACGCCATTGAGATAGTAACCTGCCTTCCTGTTCTTGCCACCAAAGTGTATAACCACACATTTATCCACATTAAACTGCATCTGCCATGTATCCGTCCACTCACAAAGCCTGTCCAAGTCACCCTGTCTTCTAATAACATCCTCCTCACATTTCACACTGCCACTCAACTTTGTGTCATCAGCAAATTTGCTAATATTACTTCTAATGCCTTCATATATATCATCATTAATGTATATTGTAAATAGCTGCAGTCCCAGCACCGAACCTTGTGGAACGCCACTGGTCACTGTCTGCCATTCCAAAAGGGATCCGTTTATCACTACTCTTGGCTTCCTGTCAGCCAGCTAATTTTCAATCCAAGTCAGTATTTTGCCCCCAATACCACGTGCCCTAATTTTGTTGACCAATCTCCTATGCGGGACTTTATCAAAGGCTTTCTGAAAGTCTAGGTACACTACATCCACTGGTTCTCCCTTATCTATCTTCATAGATACATCCTCAAAAAATTCCAGATTAGTCAAACACGATTTCCCCTTCGTAAATCCATGCTGTCTCTGACTTATTCTGTTACTGATATCCAAATAAGTCGTAATTTCACCTTTCAGAATTGACTCCAGCATATTTCCCACCACTGACGTCAGGCTAACCGGTCTATAATTTCCTGTTTTCTCTCTCCCTCCTTTCTTGAAAAGTGGGGCAACATTTGCCATCATCCAATCCGCAGGAACTGATCCTGAATCCATAGAACCTTGGAAAATAATTACCAATGCGCCCACAATTTCTAGAGCCACCTCCTTAAGTACCCTGGGACACAGACCATCAGGTCTCGGGGATTTATCGGCCTTCAGTCCTAACAATCTATCCAACACCATTTCCTGCCTAATTTAAATACCCTTCAGTTCATCCATTACCCTAGGTCCTTCAGCCACTATTGCATCTGGGAGATTGCTTGCGTCTTCCCTAGTGAAGACAGATCCAAAGTACCTATTCAACTCTTCTGCCATTTCCTTGCTCCCCATAATAAATTTACCCATTTCTGACTTCAAGGCCCCAATTTTAGTCATAAGCATTTTTTTTCCCCACATACCTAAAAAAGCTTTTACTATCCTCCTTTATATTTTTGGCCAGTTTGTACAACAAAGTGTTGTAAAACATGTGGCACCAGAGAACCAGCCTAGTTCGTCCCTTCCCCCCACTGCATCACACAACCAGCCCAGCTCTTCCCCTCCACCCACTGTATCCCAAAACCAGTCCAACCTGTCTCTACCTCCCTAACCTGTTCTTCCTCTCACCCATCCCTTATCCCACCCCAAGCCGCACCTCCATTTCCTACCTACTAACCTCATCCCACCTCCTTGACCTGTCCGTCTTCCCTGGACTGACCTATCCCCTCCCTACCTCCCCACCTATACTCTCCTCTCCACCTATCTTCTTTTCTCTCCATCTTCGGTCCGCCTCCCCCTCTGTCCCTATTTATTCCAGGACCCTCACCCCATCCCCCTCTCTGAAGAAGGGTCTAGGCCCGAAACGTCAGCTTTTGTGCTCCTGAGATGCTGCTTGGCCTGCTGTGTTCATCCAGCTTCACACTATATTATCTTGGCACCAGAGGGCATTGGAAACATTAATGATGAAAGCAAATGCCAAAATAGCGGATCAATGTCATGAGAAACCATATCTAGAGGCCACTCAGAATTAAAATCCTAAGCAACCAGGTGCACATACCAAATAAGTTCAAGACAAGAGCTACAAAATGTCTAGTTGACCTAGAGGGGCAGGTAATAAGCATGACCAAAACATCACAGACAAGATTAGTCGACATTCAGCATTGTTAACATTAAAGAATGTATTAGTACCAATGGAAGCCTTTACAATTATCTAAATTTTACAATCACAGATGAAGGGTCAGGATAAGCTACTTGCAAAATAGCACATCAGTGCAGGTGTAAACATCTTTCCTCTTCTTACGTTAAAACGTATGCATGCAGATAAGTGGCATGTGTCGGTTTCACCATCCAAAGCCAAACTCACCATTTACAATACGTACAAATAATCACTGCAACAGCTTTATCTATGTTGACTCCAGATATCTTATGTCGTGATCACCATGAGTGCAGTGATTGCAGTCCTATTGGCATGGAATGGCCGATCCTTGGTTACCAATTTCAGTATCAATTCAAGAGCCACAAACTGCAAATAATGCAACTGGAAACCCCATGCTTACATGGGAGGCAGACTATTTAAACTCTACAAATCAATGCAGGTCATCAGCCAGCAGGAAAAGCACAAGTTGAACCAAACCTACTTGGGACTCCAGACCCACAACAATGTGGCTGACTTTCATCTATCCTATGAAATGGCCTACCTAGTCAGATGTATCAATCACTATAAAGTCTCAACAAAAAAACAAAACCTGGATGCACTGCCTGGCATTGACCTAGGCACTGAAAAAAAAAACATAGGCAGAAATAGCCCTGTCAACCTTGTAATGCCTTCTTTACTAACATCCAGGGGCTAGTACCAAAATTGGCTGGGCTGTCTCACAGACTAATCAAGCAACAGACTTACATTCACATAATCATACCCGACAGACAATGTACCAGACACCATCCTCACCACCATGGATATGTCCTGATCCAGACCCAGCAGAGGTGGTGGCACAGTGGTATACAGTCTGGAGAGTGTTGCTCTAGGAGTCCTCAACATTGTCTCTGGAAACGATGAACTTGATAAGGTTCCACACAAAAGGTTAGTACACAACATAAAGATTTAAGAGTTGGGTATCATATATTAGAATGGATACACTGTTGGCTAATGGACAGGAAATGGAGAATAAGTATAAATGGGGCACTTCCAAGTGACAGTCTGTAACAAAGGTGTGGCATGTTTGCTCAGTGGTTAGCACTGCTGCTTCACAGCACAAGGGGCCCAAGTTAGATTGCACCCTTGGGTGACTGGGTGGAGTTTGTACATTCTTCCCTAATCAGAGTGGGTTTCCACTGGGTGCTCTGGTTTCCTCCCACAGCCCAAAGATGTGCAAGCTAGGTGGACTGACCATGCTAAATTACCCTGTAGTGTATTGGGAGTTGAGCCTGAGTGGGGCGCTGTGGAGGGTCAGTGTGGACGTATTGGGCCAAATGGCCTGTTTCCACACTGAAGGATTCGTTTGATTCTAAGTCACATAGATTCAAGTTAAACATTGGCAATGACTGCCATAAACTTCCTCTCTCATTTGATGAATTAGTAGTCCTCCATGTTAAGCAACATTTGGCAGCAGCACTCAGGGTGGCAAACGCGCAAAATATACCTGGTTCGGGTGTTTCAATATTATCTACTGAGTAACTTGGCAGCAGCACTACAGATTGAGGTGGTCGGCTCCTGAAGGATATAGCTACTCGACTGCATCTAGGTGAGGGAAAAGTATTTGACCTCATCTTTACTAATCTACCTGCTGCAGTTGTATCTACCCATGACAGCATTAGCAAAAGTGGCCACCGCACAATCCTTGTGAAAATGAAGTCCCATCTTCAAATTGAGAATGCCCTATATCATATTGTGGCGCTATCACTGTGCTACATGGGACAGATTTCAAACAGATCTAGCAAATCAAGACTGGGCAGCCTTGAAGCGCTGTAGGCCATCAACAGCAGCAGAATTCTTTTCCAGCACAACCTGCAACCTCATGGCCCAGCATTTCCTCCAGTCAACCTCTATCACCAAGCAAGGGAATCAACCCTTGTTCAATCGAGAGTGCAAGAGGGCATGCCAGGAGCAATGCCAAGAATACTTTAAAAAAAGAGAGGTGCAAGCCTAGCGAAGCTACCAAACAGGATTGCTTGCATGTCAAACAGCATAAGCAGTAAGTAATAAGACAGAGCCAAGCAAACTCACAACCAACGGATCAGACCTAAGCCTGGCAGTCCTGAATGGTGATGGACAATTAAACAACTCACTGGAGGATAAGGCTCCAGTTATCTCTGTCCTCAATGATGGAAGAGCCCAACTCATTGTGCAAAAGATAATGCTGAAGCATTCGCAACAATCCTCAGCCAGCAGTGCTGTGTGGATGATCCATCTTCACTTCTTCCAGTGGTCCCTAGCATTACAGTCACCAGCATTCAGCCAATTCAATTCACTTTACATGATATCATGAAACTGTCGGAGGCACTGGATACTACAAAAGGTCGTGGGCGCTGACAACATTCTAACAATTGTACCAAAGATTTGTGCTCCAAAACTTGCCATTCCCCTAGCCAAGCTATTCAAGTACAGTTACAACACTGGCATCCAGCCAACAATGTGGAAAACTGCCTAAGTATGTCTTGTACACAAAGCACAACAAATCCAACCAGCCAATTAGCAGCCCAGTCTACTCTTGATCATCAGTAAAAAGTGATGGAAGGTGTCATCACCAGTGCAATCATGTAGCACCTGCTCAGTGATGGAGAATTTGGGTTCTGCTAGCGCCATTCAGCTCTGGGCTTCATTGCAACCTTGGTTCAAACACAGGCAAAAGAGATGAATTCCACACATGAGGTGAGAGTGACAACCCTTAACATCAAGGTTATATCTGACTGAGTGTGGCATTAAAAAGCTCTAGAAAAACTTCAATGGGTATCAGAGAGCTCTCTCTCTTCTGGCTGGAGTTATACCTGGCACATAGAAAGATGGCTATGGTTGTTGGAGTTCAGGCATTTCATTTCCAGGGCATCTCTGCAGGAGTTCCTCACAGCAGTGTCCTAGGCACAAACATCTTCAGCTGTTTCATCGATGACTTTGCTTCCAATGTTAGAAGTGGGGATGCTCACCAACAATTGCACAACGTTCAGCACCATGCCTGACCCATCAGATACTGAAGCATTCGATGTTTAAACAAGGTCTGAACAATATCCAGGCTTGGGCTGACAAGTAGCAATCAACATTCAGGTCACAAAAATGCCAGGCAATGACCATCTCCAATAAGCTGCAATCTAACCACTGCCCTTTGACATTCAATGGTGTTATCATCACTGAATCCCCACTATCAATATCCTCGGATTTACCACTGACCAGGAATTCAACTGGACTGAGTAATACTGCAGGGAGTAACTCACCTCCTGACTCCCTAAAAGGAGTGTGCTGGAATACTCGCCACTTGCCTGGATGGATACAGATCCAGTAACACTGAAGAGGCTTGGCATCATCCAGGACAAAGCAGCCCATTTGATTGGCACCACATCCACAAGCTTCCACTGTCTCCACTACTGATGCTCAGCAGCAGCAGTGGATACTACCTACAAGATGCTCTGCATAAATTTCAAAGATCATTAAACAGTACCTTCCAAATGCATGAGCACTACCATCTAGAAGGACAAGGGCAACAGGTACAAAGGAACGCCATCACCTGCAAGTTCCACTTCAAGTCACTCACCATCCTGACTTGGAAATATATCACTGGTTCTTCACTGGTGTTGGGTCAAAATTCTGAAATCCCCTCCATAAAGGAATTGTGGATCAATTCACAGCGCTTAGATTGTAAAGGGAGATCATCACCACCTTCCCATGAGCAACTTGGGATGAGCAGTAAATGCTGGCCAGCCAGCAACACCCATATCTCATGAATGAATTTTAAAAATTACTCAACTTGAACACTGAACAGAAAATTTGAGTACAACGTCCAACTGATGGCACATGCAATCTAGCATCAATCATCAGAATATGCTCAGAAGCAATATTGCATCAAGTACAAACATCAAATGGCATGACAGTGCAATGAAAGAGATGCCAAATCAGAATCTAGCATGCCATGAATATTATTGGCTACTTATCAGCCCAAGCCTCATCGATGTGCATGTTTTCTTCCATATGAACACGGACTCCTTCATATCTTACCAAGTTGAGAATGAAACTGCACACAATCATCAACAAATGTACCCAATTCTGAACTCATGATGGAGGAAAAGTAATTGATGATGTAGCTGAAGATGGTTGGACCTAGGATACGGCCCACTATACGGCCTCTAACAAGGGTATCCTTCTCTCTTTTCCGAAGTATAACTCCACCCATGCTTCACACTGATTTACCCTTTTCCTCTTCCATGCCATATAGAAGACATTCAATTATTTATCTTACCATCACTCAATCACATCGCCTGCAGGGGTAAAATAAAATTGTTGCATATTACATGCAACTGACCACAGGAGGGAGCTCCCAAACCTCAGTAGCTAAGCATTATCGAGACAGCTCATGAAGAGACTTGCTAAAGAGAATAGTTCTTATGAAGCGAATAGCTGTTGCTGTGGGAAGTGTGAGATCAAGAGCACTGTGCGTGGACTAGATTACTGATAAGTTTCCCACACTGTTGGCCTGAAAACAGAGGTACAAACTCCAATGCCTGTTATCTTCCTAGCCCCAGAGAATGACATCTACCAATTATTGGCTTCTTTCCTCCTCTGATGATTTATTAAAGGAGTGAGGAGTATAAGCAGAAGAAATTGATGACAATCAACTAGTGAGAGTTACAGCTCCTTGGTACTGAGTTCTTCAGACACGAGTATATTTCACACCTTTGTACCACTTTATCAGTGCCACACAGAGAAGACACTGAAATACCAAACAGTAACATACAATGTGACAAAATAATCTCCCACAAACCTGACACTTGGATGTCAGCTATAAAATGCATGGAAGTGTTTTTTCAGAAAAGCATCTGTAAGCATTAAAAGTAGTATGGAGAAGACTAGGTAGATTTTGTGCACTTAGGAACACATTGCGCTGTTTTGTTTTCACTGGTGGAGGTTAGATTCACACAGAAAGAGTGCACTTGCATGCTGCTGCCATTTTGATTTTGTGATGATTTTGACAGAAGGTACCAAGGGCAGCTTTGTATGGCAAATAGTGTTCTATTGGAATGATATTTATTAGTGGCGGGGGGACAAAGAAACAATACAGGCCCATGAGTATGGAATACAAGAGACTGTCTATTAGGAATGTCATAACTGACATAGGGGAGGCTAAAAATTCTGCCTAGTCTTGAAAGGAACTCGATTTTATTCCTTCATGGGAGGTGGACATTGCAAGCAATTTGTTGCTAGACTTAATCCTCCTTGAGCTGAGTGGCCTGCTAAGCCATTTTAGAAGACAGATGGGTCAACTACATTGCTGGGGGTTTGGAGTAGAGAGTATGCCAAACTTGGCAAATATGGCAAATTTCCTTCCCTAATACACATCTATAAACCAGTGGTTTTGTTTTTTGTTTATAATAATTGGTGTTTGTTTCCTGGTCACGATTACTGAGATTAGCTTTCAATTTTAGACTTTATTAATTGAATTTAAGTCTCCCCAGTTGTCATTCTACAAGTTTAACCCTTGTCTCCAAGGCATCAGACTATGCTTCTAGGTTACTAGGCCAGTAACATTACCTTCTGCCACTGTCTCCCCATGACAAGGACCACACAGAGCAAACTCACCAAAATGAAACTAGGGCTTAAAATGTTAAATTATAGGGTTTGCATGACCTGTTCTGGGGTGGTCTATTCGGTGGCCTTAAAATGTTAACAGAATTCAATAGCACAGTAGGCAAGAAAGACCTTCCCTTCGACAAGGGAAACCCAACACAAGGAGAAATTTGAAAATCTGAGTCGCTATGCAAGAGTGAAAAATCAAAAAAATATTTTTTCAAAGCAAGATGGAAATCTGACTTCTGACTCAAAAAAGGCTGAATTGTGTTAGGCATGACTTATCTAATCATGCAGGAAGCTGACTGGTGACTGCATGTAAACAAGACTGAGGCAGCAGCAAGTTCATAATACAGTAGTTTCATAAGCACCAGAAAATTCGACAATAGCTTTTTTACAAGTCCAGGAAAAATTATTTTTGCTTTTTGTGCTAAAAACATCCAAGATTAGTTACCTCATACTGCTGAAATTCCCACCCCCATTCACCCCCCAAAAAATGGTTGTTAGGAACACAAGAACAAGAGTAAGTTGTTCACCCATTAAGCACTGCCCTTCAATACAATATGGCTGATAGGGTAACTAAAAGCATTGAGGTATTCAATCTCCATAGCCCTGTAAATCACTAATCAGAAAGGTATCATATTCAAAAGGCTGATTCCCATAGTTGCTACGGTAGAGAATTTCAAAGGTTCACAAGCCTCCAAGTAAATTAATTTATTCTCATTTTGGACCAAAGTGGCATCCTATTATTTTTAAACTTTGCCTATTGGTTTTAGACTCTCCATCTAGGAGAAATATCTTGCATTGTATCTACGCCATCCATACCTTTAAGTATTTTACAGATTTCAATGGGATCAACTCTCATTTTTCGAAACTCTAAAGAATACAGGTCCTGTTTATGCAAACTGTCTTCATAGGACAGTCCACTATCATGGAAACAAGTCTGATGAAACATTATTGCACTCTCTCTATGGCAAAATATGTATCCTGAGATAAGGACTCCATGTGCAGTCTAACCAAGCTCCCATAAAACTAAAACAAGACTTCACTAAGTCTGTACTAAAATCGTCTTGCAATAATGGCTAACATTCCATTAATCTTCCTAATAGTTTGTTATTTTTGCACATTATCCTTGTTGGTAATTTTCTGAAGGCTATCGACACCCTTTGCACACGTACTTTTTTTTAAACTTCTTGCTATTTAAGAAATACTTTGCACATCAGCTCCTCAATGTGGATAACCTCATACTTCTCCACATTATATTGCATCTGCCTTTTTTTGCCCATTCACTAAGCCTTCCCAAATATGTCAGGAAATGTTTTACATTTTCCTCGCAACACGCATTCCCACTTAGCTATGTATAATCTGCAAATTTGGAAATATTACACTTGGTCCCCAACACCAAATCGTTGATTGTGAACAGGTGAAGCCCAAATACTGATCCTTGCAGTACCCCACTAGTCACAGGTTGCCAACGTGCCCAACGTAATCTACATTGTACAAATGTAATCTACATTGACCTCAGAAAGATATTTGACAAGATGGGAAGCTAGAATCCCATTGGATCTAGAGTAATTTGGCAAATTGGATCCAAAGTTAGCCTAATGGCAGAAAGGTGATATGCAAAGGATGCTTTTGTGACTGAAGGGCTGTGTCTACTGATGTACTACAGGATGCTGTGCAGAGACCCTTACTGTTTGTTATATATATTAATGATCTAGGCATGAATTTAGGAGGTAAGGTCAGCAAGGAGACAAAAATTGGCTGGGTGGTAAATAGCAATGAGGAAAAGTGTGAGGTGATAAATTTTGGGAAGATTAACAAGGCATGTAGAATGGTAGGACCATGGGTAGTGCAAAGGAGAGAAACCTTGGACATGTCTGTCCACAGATATTTGCAAGCAGCAAGACTGGTAGATAATGTGGTTAAGGCGGCATTTGGAATTGCGTGCCTTTATTAATTCAGGCATTGAATAAAAGTACAAAGGAGATTGTGATAGAGCTTTGTGCTATCTTAGTTAGGCCACAGCTGAAATACTGTATGCATTTCTCGTCACTAACATATAGAAGGATGTGCTCGCTTTAGAAAGAGTGCAGAGGAGATTCATCGGGATGATGCCTGGCTGGAGAAGCTTCGAAGACAGACTCGATAGGCTGTTGTTTGCCTTGGAGCAGAGAGACTGAGGAGGATCTAATGGAGGAGTGCTCTAGATGGGGAGAAATGCTTCCCCTGAATTGACAGGTCTATTACCAAGGGGGATAGTTTTAAAGTAAGGTAGTACAAGATTTAGAAAAGCTTTTTTTCTCCACTCAGAGGGTAACAAGTGTCTAGAACACATTGTCTGAAAGGAGTGGAAATGTTTAAGACATTGAAGAACTATTCAGGTGAGCACTTAAAACCAAAGCACAAATGACAATTGCCAAGCACTAGAAAATGGAACACAAGCAGATAGATGTTTGATGTTCGATGTGGAAACAAGAGACAGAGGGGCCTTGTCTTTGCAAGAAACAAAAACACAGCTATCTATCTACTGACCGATCAAAATTGATTTCCTACAAACTTGAGGTAACATATTGTTGTTGAATACAATTCTGTTGCACTCAACAAAGAGTGCAGGAGGGTATGCTAAGAGCAGTACCAAACATACCCAAAATTGAAGTTCCAATCTGGGATGAATACAAGACTACTTGCATTCCAAACAGCAGGCACAGCACACAATAGACAAGGTGAAATGAACGCACAATCTACAAGTCAGATCTAGACTTTGCAATCCTGCCTCATGAATAGTGGTAAAGAAGCAAATAAAGGAGATGGGCCTCCACAAATATCTTCGCCATTAAGATGGGAGATCTAAGCATAATAATGCAAATGAGAAGGCTGAAATATTTGCTTCTATCTTCCGACAGAAGTGCTGAATGGATAATCCACTTTTTCCTCTTCCCAAGATCCCAAGCTTCACAACTGCCAGTCTTCAACCAATTCAATTGGTGACATCAAGAAACAGCTGAATGCAAAGACAATGGGCCTTGGTAACATTCAGGCAACAGCAGCACCCCTAGCCAAGCCACTGCGGTACAGTTACAACACTGGCATCTAACTGACATTGTGGAACATTGTTCAATATATCCTGTGCACAAGAAAGCAGGACAAATTCAACACAGCCAATTACTATCCTATCCATCTACTCATAGTCAGCAAAGGGATGGAAGGAGTAGTAGTCGGTGTTCTGAAGTGAAACTTTCAAAGAAGTTACCTGATCACTAACTTTCAGTTTAGGCTTTATCAGAGCCATCCAGCTCCTTCATTACAGCCTTTGCTCAAACATGGACAGAAGAATTGAGCTTCAGGGGTGAGGTGAGCACAACTGCCCTTGAAATCAAGTTACCTTTTGACCAAGGATGGTATCAAGAACCAGTAGCAAAACTTAAGTCAATGAAATTAGTAAAATCAAGTCTACAGTCCACATCAAATGGTAGAACAGAATCAAAGGACTGAACTGCCTGATCCTGTTCCTGTTTGCTATGTTTCTACCATAAAAGGAAGAAGGTTGTAGTTGTTGGAGATCAATCATCTCAGTCTCAGGACACCTCTGCAGGTGCTCTTCAAGAAAATACCCTAGGCCCAAATATCTTCAGCTGCATCAACAATGACCTTACGTTCAGAGAAGGGGATGTTCACTGACAATTATATAATGTTCAGCATCATTCAGCCCTTCACGTCTGCACCACCATTCAATATGACCATGGCTGATCATGCAATTTCAGCATTCCACTGCCACTTTCTCTCTATACCCCTTGATCCCTTTAGCCTCAAGGGCCATGTCCAGCTCTCTCTTGAATAGATCTAATGAACAGGCCCCAACAGCTTCCTTCAGTCGAGAATTCCATAGGTTCACAACTCTGGAGTGAAGGAATTTTTCCTAATCTCAGTCCTGAATGTCTTACCCCTTATTCTTAGACTGTGACTCCGAGTTCTGGATCTCCCCAGCATTAGGAACATTCTTCCTACATTAGCCTGTCCAGTCCCATCAGGATTTTAACATCCTGATTCACTTTGGGAGGAATAATAGGAAGGCAGAATACCGGGTCAATGGAAAGATTCTTGGTAGTGTGGACGTGCAGAGGGATCTTGGTGTCCAAGTACATAGATCCCTGAAAGTTGCCACCCAGGTTGATAGTGCTGTTAAGGTGGCTTATGGTGTGTTAGGTTTTATTGGTAGGGGAATTGAGTTCCAGAGCCGGGATTTAATGCTGCAACAGTACAAAACCCTAGTGCAGCCTCATTTGGAATACTGCGTGCAGTTCTGGTTGCCCCATTACAGAAAGGGTGTGGGAGCATTGGAAAAGGTGCAGAGGAGATTTACCAGGATGTTGCCTGGTCTGGAGCGCAGGCCCTATGAAGAAAGGCTGAGGGACTTGGGTCTATTCTCACTGGAGAGAAGGAGGCTAAGAGGGGATTTAAGAGAGACATACAAGATGATCAGAGGATTCGATAGGGTAGACAGTGAGAGTCTTTTTCTGAGGATGATGACTTCAGCTTGTACAAGGGGGCATAGCTACAAATTGAGGGGTGATAGATTTAAGACAGATGTCAGAGGCGGGTTCTTTACTCAGAGCGTGGTAAGGGCATGGAACGCCCTGCCTGCCAATGTAGTTAACTCAGCCACATTAGGGGCATTTAAACAGTCCTTGGATAAGCACAGGGATAATGATGGGATAGTGTGGGGGGGGATGGGCTTAGATTTATTCACAGGTCGGCACATCAAGGGCCGAAGGGCCTGTTCTGCGCTGCATTGTTCTATGTTCTATCCCCTCTCATTCTTCCAAATTCCAATGAGTACAAACCCAGTCAATCCAGTCTTTCTTCATACGTTAGTCCTGCCATCCTGGGAATTACTCAGGTGAACTGACACTTGGCTCCCTCAACAGCAAGAATGTCCTTTTCAGACTAGGCAGCCAAAAATGCACACAATACTTAAGGAATGGCCTCACCGAGGCCCTGCAGCAAGAAATCGCTATTCCTATACTCAAATCCTCTCATTACAAAGACCAGCAGGCCATTAGCTTTTCTCACCCTCTGCTGCACATGCATGCCAACCTTCAGTAACTGTTCCACTAAGACACCCGGCTCTCGTTGTACCTCACCTTTTCCTAAAGTGCTGCTATTCTGCTGCCTTCCTGTTTTTTCCCCACCAAAGTGGTTAACCTCACAGCTATGCATATTATTTGCACTTGCCCACTCAGCCACTTGTCAAAGTCACCCTGCAGTCTCTTAGCGTCCTCCTCACAGCACACACTGCCACCCAGCTTAGCTTCACCTGCAAATTTGTAGATATTGCATTCAATTCCTTCATCCAAAACATTAATGTATATTGTGAACAGTTGGCATCCTAGCACAGAAAGCTGCGGTACACCACTCGACACTGCCTGCAACTCTGAAAAGGGCCTGTTTATTCGAATTCTCTGCTTTCCGTCTGCCGACCGATTCTCCATCCACCTCAATACATTAACTCTGATACATCGGCTGTAATTTGGCCTACTTATCTCTTGTCTGAGACCTTAATCAAAAGGCTTTTGACAGTCCAGATACACAACATCTACCTGATTCATTATTGTCCACTCCACTGGTCACAATACTCAGAAAATTCTAGAAGATTTGTCAAGTTTGAATCCCCTTTAGTGAATCCGTGCTGACTTGGATTGATCCTGTCACCACGGCCCAATGCTTGATTATTCAATAATCAATAAGTTTTATTGAGGTATTTAAAATAATGAGAATATTAAATCTGGTCGACATGAACAGAATATTTGTTTGGAGTTCTGAAGCAATCAGTGTATTCAAACGCAGCCTCTGCTTTTTCGCTGTACGGTTGATGCCAGACCTGCTGACTTTCTCCAGCTTTGTGTTTATTTCAGATTTTCAGCATCCACAGTATTTCAGCCTTTATTGGTGACAGGATCAATCCAAGTCAGCATGGATTCACAAAAGGGGAAATCAAACTTGACAAACCTTCTGGAATTTTCTGAGTATTGTGACCAGTGGAGCGGACAACAGTGAATCAGGTAGATGTTGTGTATCTGGACTGTCAAAAGCCTTTATTGTATGGCAGACACAGACGTGGGCCGATGTCGGCAGCATAGGTTACATAAACATAAGGCTAGGATGGATGTCACTGGATCCGAAACTTTACACTGATTTTTTTTCTTCACAGATGCTGCCAGACCTGCCGAGTTTTCCAACAGCTTCTGTTTTTGCCCTGGATGTCAGATGGCATTTATTTTCACGGAAATATCGTCTCATTGAACTACTTTTGTCTAAGACAATTTGCTGCAAACGTTCAAAAGAATGCAAACTAGACTACAAATTGAATGTAAATGCTGAATGGGAAGTTGAGGTCTTTTTAAGGCCCTCAATGAATTTCCCAGAGCTCGACCCCACTGGTTTGGTCCAGGGTTCTGGTTTCATTTTCGCATCCTGGCTAACCTTAATGTGTATTTTAAACAAAATACTGCTTCCTGTCTGTTGAATTGAAAACACCTGCTACAAACATTGCCTACAAAGCGAGTTAGATCTTGTTCACCATTTCTTTCAGGAAGAATATATCGTGCAGAATATGATTCTGCAGAAACATCGAGACGGACAACATTCAGGGGAAACTTTAGTGCCTTTGAATCTCGAACGAGACAGTAATGTGAGTACAATTGTCCAAGTTACTCACCTACAAAGTCATTCACTCAATCGGCCAGAACCCGGAAGCAACGCTCGAGCTTCCCGCCCGCTTTGATTGACAACTGCAGCCTCGGCTCAACCCAGCAACGAACACCGCCCTTCCGACTGTCTTGTACTGCAGTCGTTTTCGTCAGTCGGGTTATTGAGGGGGTTTGGGGTCGGGGGTCGTTCATTTGAAGCCTCCAGTATGTAATTTCAAAGAACGTACTGTAAACAATCAACAGCCATGACTCGTGAAAGGACTGCAATGAATCACTTGTTCTTATGGGCGTGTATTTTTAACGGCCGTCTCCAGCAATGGTTAGCTATCTTGAGCGCTATTTGAGAGAATTCTGCACCACTGTACAAGAAATGTGTGCTAAAAGTAAGCCTCACCTTTCCAAGAAACTGAATAAGCATTAAATGCCAGCTTTATGGTTCACTGAAGTATGAAGAGTTTTTTTTCCCCACAATATATTGATATTTGCGAAGCGTTTGGAGTTTTAGCACACACTGACAACCTTGGCAGTTTTTGTTTTCTGGTACCATTTGTAAACATAGAGATTTGTTAAACTAACTAACTTTGCAACTTGTCCTGGAGGAATATAAACTCAACCTTCACCTATCCTAGGTACTCATCTTTTTTTCGTAGGTAGACATTTTCTGATCAACTTGCCCAGAGATGTTATAAAACACCTCTGGAGTACATAGGACTTGAACTCAGGCCTGCAGGCTATAAGAGATGGTGTTTCTGTGACATTGATGTTTTCATTGTTTTTATTGGCAGTCATTGTGGAACTGGAAAGTGCCATCTAAGTTAATTCATTGTATTCGATAAATAGTTCATAAGGTGTGCAGATAGCAATTGGGATGGGTTAGTGATTCCGAGTCGGCTCATGACAGAATTCCAGAATTGTTATGGTGCAAGAGTGAGCCATTCAGCCCATTGTATCAGTACCAGCTGTCTGAATGAGCATTATGACTTAGTACCATTTTCCCATTCTTTCTCTATAACCCTGCAAATTATTCCTATTTGAATAATCATCCAATGACCTCTCAGATGTCTTCATTGAATCTGCCTTCACCACACTTACAGGCAGGCAATTCCATACCTTATCTACTTGCTATGTAAACAAATTTATTCATGCATCACATTTACTTCTTTTGCAAATCACATTAAATTTGTGCCTGTCATTCTTAATCTGATTATAACCAATAACAGTTTCTCTCTATCTATTCTGTCCAGAATGCTTATGATTTTGAAAACTCTAATCAAGTCTCCTAGCCTTCTCCTCACCAAGGCAAGCAATCCCGATATATCCATTCTATCTTCTTAACTAAAGTTTCTTATCCTAAAACCTCTTCTGCTTTCTCTTTCTCTCTCTCTCTCTTTCTCTCCATTGCACTCACATTCTTCCTGAAATGTGGTGGCCAGAACTGCACATAATACTCCCTCCGCCTGAGATCTAACTAATGTTTCATTTATTTTCAACATAATCTTCCTATTCTTGTGCTTCATCCCACTATTAATAAAGTCTAGGGTACTGTTTATTAACCCTATTCTCCACCTGTCCTACTACACTTAACGAATTGTGCAATTATGAAGCCAAGAGGCTCTGCTGCTGCACACCCTTTATAGTGGCACTCTTTAAACTGTTTCTCCTAGTTCTTTTTACCAAAATGTATTATCTCACTCCTCTACTTTGAACCTCAAATGCAACCCATCCGTGCACTTTTAATGGAATTGTCAAGGCCCTTTTGATATTCTATACTGTTCCCTCCACAGGTTACAATGCTTCCAGATTTTGTATTGTCTGCAAACTTGAAAATTGTCCTCTGTACTCTAAGATCTTGACCATGAAGATAAATCAGAAAAAGTAAGGATTGCAGTATCAATCCCTGGGAAACTGCACGATAAACCTCCCTCCGGCCTGAAAAATAAGTAAGGTGACTACAAATGCAGAAACACAGAAGTCTAGATGTTAGCTCACCAATACCTTGTACAACTGCAATTTTCCAATCATACAGCCCTTTTACATTCTATTCCCCTTGCAATAAGTGACAACATTCCATTTGCCTTCCTAATCACTTGTTGTACTTGCATTCTAAGATTTTCTGTTTCATGTAGCAGATCCGTCCGCCACAAAAACTGAAATTAAGGAGAGTCAGGGGACAGAGATGAATATGGTAGGCATTACAAAAGAGAAAGTGCTAGAAAAGCTAAAAGGTCTAAAAATTGATAAACGATGGGCTACATCCTAGAGTTCTGAGGGAGGTGGCTGAGGAAATAGCGGAGGCAATGGTTGTGATCTTTCAAAAGTCACTGGAGTCAGGGAAAGTCCCAGATAATTGGAAAATTGCTGTTGTAACCCCCTTGTTTAAGAAAGGATCAAGACAAAAGATGGAAAATTATAGGCTGAATAGCCTAACCTCGGTTGTTGGTAAAATTCTAGAATCCATTGTTAAGGATGAGATTTCTAAATTCTTGGAAGTGCAGAGTCAGATTAGAACAAGTCAGCATTGATTTAGTAATGGGAGGTCATGCCTGACAAACCTGTGAGAATTCTTTGAAGAGGTAACAGGTAGGTTAGACCAGGGAAACCCAGTGGATGTTATCTATCTAGACTTCCAAAAGTTCTTTGATAAGGTGCGTCATGGGAGGCTGCTGAGTAAGGTGAGAGCCCATGGTGTTTGAGGTGAGCTACTGGCATGGATTGAGGATTGGCTGTCTGACAGAAGGCAGAGAGTTGGGATAAAATGCTCTTTTTTGGTGTGGCAACTGGAGATAAGCGGTGTCCTGCAGGGTTCAGTGTTGGGGCCGCAGCTGTTCACTTTATATATTAATGATCTGGATGAAGGGAATGGCGGAATTCTGGTGACTTTGCCGATGATACGAAGTTAGGTGGACAGGCAGTTAGTGCTGATGAGGTGTGGAGGCTACAGAAAGATTTAGACAGTTTAGGAGAGTGGTCCAGGAAATGGCTGATGAAATTCAACGTGAGCAAATGTGAAGTCTTGCACTTTGGAAAAAAGAATACTGGCATGGATTATTTTCTAAACGGTGAGAAAATTCATAAAGCAGAAGTACAAAGGGATCTGGGAGTGTTGGTCTAGGATTCTGTAAAGGTTAACTTGCACGTAGAGTCTATGATTAAGAAGGCAAATGTACTGTTGTCATTTATCTCAAGAGGGTTGGAATATAAAAGCAGTGATGTGCTTCTGAGACTTTGTAAAGCTCTAGTTAGGCCCCATTTAGAATACTGTGTCCAATTTTGGGCTCCATACCTCAGGAAGGATATACTGGCGCTGGAGTGCGTCCAGCGGAGATTCACATGGATGATCCCTGGAATGCTAGGTTTAATGTACAATGAACGGCTGAGGATCCTGGGATTGTATTCATAACAGTTTAGAAGGTTGAGGGGAGATCTAATAGAAACTTACAAGATAATGTATGGTTTAGAAAGGGTGGACACTGGGAAGGCGTTTCCGTTGGGCGGGGAGACTAGTACCAGTGGGCACAGCCTTCGAATTAGAGGGGGTAAATTTAAAACAAAAATGAAGAGACATTTCTTCAGCCAGAGAGTGATGGGCCTGTGGAATTCATTGCCACGGAGCGTGGTGGAGGCCGGGACGTTAAATGTCATCAAGGTGGAGATTGATAAATTCTTGATCTCGCAAGGAATTAAGGGCTACGGGGAGAGTGCAGGGAAGTGGAGTTGAAATGCCCATCAGCCATGATTAAATGGACTCGATGGGCCAAATGGCCTTACTTCCACTCCTATATCTAATGGTCTCATGGTCTTAAAATGCGTAGTCTCTTTCTATTTAAATAAGATACATATTTTATTCTTCCTGCAAAAATGGCCACAATTATATTCCATTTGCAATGTTTTTACTCAGTCATTTAATGTGTCTACATCCCTTTGAAGAATCCTTACATCTAATTCACAACTCATTTTCTCTTATTCACGCATTATCAGCAAATTTAGCAATCATAAATTAAATTCTGTCATTTGTCATTATCATAATTGTAACTGGTTGAGGGCTCCAGCACCTGATTCGTAAAGCATTCTGTTAGTTACATCTTTCCATTCCACAACTGACTCTGTTTTCTTTTGGCTGACCATCCTTCAATTACAACTGCATCTCCCAGTCGCAAACCATTTCCACTCCCCCCTCCCATTCTCTAGATGACATGTCCATCATGGGCCTCATGCAGTGCCACAATGATGCCACCCAAAGGTTGCAGGAACAGCAACTCATATTCCGCCCGGGAACCCTGCAGCCTAATGGTATCAATGTGGACTTCAGTTTCAAAATCTCCCCTTCCCCTACTGCATCCCTAAACCAGCCCAGTTCGTCCCCTCCCCCCACTGCACCACACAACCAGCCCAGCTCTTCCCCCCCCCCCCCACCCACTGCATCCCAAAACCAGTCCAACCTGTCTCTGCCTCCCTAACCGGTTCTTCCTCTCACCCATCCCTTCCTCCCACCCCAAGCCGCACCCCCATCTACCTACTAACCTCATCCCACCTCCTTGACCTGTCCGTCTTCCCTGGACTGACCTATCCCCTCCCTACCTCCCCACCTATACTCTCTCCACCTATCTTCTTTACTCTCCATCTTCGGTCCGCCTCCCCCTCTCTCCCTATTTATTCCAGTTCCCTCTCCCCATCCCCCTCTCTGATGAAGGGTCTAGGCCCGAAACGTCAGCTTTTGTGCTCCTGAGATGCTGCTTGGCCTGCTGTGTTCATCAGCCTCACATTTTGTTGTCTTGGAATTCTCCAGCGTCTGCAGTTCCCGTTATCTCTCATCCTTCAATTATGCTAGTTTGTTAGTCCCATATATCATGAGTTCTTACTTGTGTACTCATCTTTGATATGCTATCTTGTCAAATACCTTCTGGAAATCTAATTTGCATGTATTTTTCAAAGAGATTAGACACACACAATTTTCTTATTGTAAACAATATTGGTTGCACTTAAATTTAAGTGCTTTGCAGTAAATCTCTTGATAAGAGATTGCAGCATTTTCTTATGACTAATGCCAAGTCAGTTGGCCTGTAGTTTTCTGTCTCCCTCTTGAATTGTGGAGTTACATTTGCTATTTTCCAATCTGATGAATTCTCTCCAGAAAATGGAGACTTTTGAAAATTAAATCCAATCCACCAGTTAATTCGGCAGACACTCCTTTCCAAACTCTAAGATGAAGCTATCAGGACATGGGGACTTGTCAGCTTTTAGTTCTAATGCATTTCTCAGCACTCTTTCCCTTTAGATGATTGCGATTGTTTTAGGTCTTTCACCATTTGATGCAAATTTATCTGGGATTTTATTTGTATTCTGTATCGTGAAAAGAGATATGAAGGAATCTGACATTTTTAGTTGAGTGTGAATTGTATCAGGGCCCAAAGCCTTTGATGTATCCAGTGTCTTGAACTGTTTCTTGATGTCACATGGAGTGAATTCAGTTGCTGAAAGATTGCATCTGTGATGCCAGGAGCTGAGGAAGACGTTCAGATGATTGTTCACTGGGTACTCTGGCTGAAAATGGTTGCAAATGCCTCAGAAGTTGCTGGAAAAGCTCAGCAGGTCTGACAGAATCCATGGGGAAAAAGAAAATCAGAATTAACATTTCAGGTCCAGTGATCCTTCCTCAGAACTGAAGTTCTGAGTTTTTCCAACTTCTGAATTTGTTCCTGATTTACAGCATCTGCAATTCTTTCGGTTTTTATTTTGCAAATGCGTCAGTCTTGTTTTTTGTACTGACCACTGGACATATCCCATCATTGAGAGGTTGTTTAATAATCCACCATCATTCACAATTGGATGTCACAGAATTGCAGAGCTTAGATCCAATCAATTTTTATAACATTGCTTAGCCCTGTCCATTGCATGATGTTTGTACAGATTGGTAGGCAAGTACTCTTGTGTTGTAGCTTTTTGTAGCATGTTTAGGTATGCCTGGCGCTGCTCTTGGCATTGCCTCCTGTACTTTTCATTGAACCAGTGTTGATCTTTTGGATAATATGATGAGCCTTAAGGTTCAAAATTTTTGCTGTTGAATGCTAATGGCCTACTGTGCCACACGGATGCCAATTTTTAAATTGCTAGATCTTTTTGAAGTCTGTCCCAGTCAGTGTAATGGACACATCACAGAACATGATGGAGAGTATCTCAGTGTGAAGCTGGCACTTCATCTCCAAAAGGATTGTGCAGAGGTCACTGTCACTGATATTCTGGTCAGGCACATCTGCGGCGGATGGATTATTGAGGATAAGGTCATGTAGGTTTTTCTTTCCTGTTAGTTCTTTGACCACCTGCCACAGTCCCAATCTGGAAATCATGTCATTTGGGACATGACCAGCTTTGCCAGGAGTGGTATTACTAAGCCAATACTGGTGATAGGCAATGAAATCCCCTACCCAGAGTATATTCTGTAACCTTGCCATCTGAGTTGTGTTTACTCTAAGTAGTGTTTAGAAATATTGGTTCATGAGCCAAGGGCTGTGTGTAGGTGATAATCAACAGGAGGTTTCTTTGACCACATTTAGCCTGATGCCATGAGACTTCATGGGGTGCAGTATAAATGTTGAAGATTCCCAGTAACACCCCCTCCCAACCATATAACACTAGGCCACCCAACTCTTGTGGGTCTGTTATGCTGGCGACATAGGACATACCCTGGAATGGTAATGTTGCAGAGATTCTGTGAGTAGGTCAGTCTGTTGCTTGATTTGTTTGTAGGACAGTTGTCCCAATTTTGGCACAAGATGTTAGAAGTAAGGATTTTGTCAGGACCAGAGGACTGAGTTTACAATTGGCTGTTCTGGTACATAAGCCATTGCAAGGCCGTTGTCTGGTTTCACACTTACTTCAGACTTTGTAGCCGTTTGATACAACTGAGTGGCTTGCTATGTGATTTCAGAGAACCATTAGAGTCAACTACATTGCTGTGGATGTGAAGTCATGTGGAGGCCAAATCAGTTAAGGATGGCAGATTTCTCTTCCTAATGGGCAATACCCAGAAGGAAAACCTAGTTAAACTTGAAAATGGTGGTATCTTCATTTCCGGGAATCACTGCTTATTTTCCACTTGGTAGTGAACTAGATGGATTTTGAGATAATTGACAATTGTTACTGATCAGACCACAGCTGAAATAGTGTGAACAGTTTTAGACTATTGATCTAAAGAAAGATATACTGACATTGCAGGCAGTTTGAGGAAGGCTGACTAAGATGGTACCAGGAGTGGAGGGACTATCATATGAGGAGATGTTAAGTAGGTTGGGTTTTTTCTCATGACAATTTAGAAGAATAAGAGGCAACCTTATTGAAACAACAAAGATTCTTTTGGACCTTGACAGTGTAGATGTGAATAGATTGTTTCCCCCTGTGGGACAACCTAGGGTCAGAGGGCATAATCTCAGAATAAGGAGTCGCATATTTGAGTTGAGGAGGAATTTTTTTTCTCTCTAAGGGAAATGAATCTGTGAAATTCTTTACTGCAGAGTGCTGTTGAGACTGGGTCATTAAGTAGATTCAGTCTGAGACAGACAGATTTTTAATCAGTAAGGGAATCAATGGTTATGGGGAAAAGATTAGAAAATGGAGTTGAGGGTTATCAGATTAGCCATGATCTCATTGAATAGTGGAGCTAAATCAGTGGGCTGAATGGCCTACCTCAACTCCTACATGTTACACTTACTTAGTCACAGTTAGATTACCTTAATTGCATTTGTTTTTAATTGAATTCAAATTTCACCATCTTCCACAGTGGAATTCAACTCAAGGATCTGGCCACGCTTGCCAGAAGCAGCAGTGTCCCTAGATATTAGCCTGGATTCTTAATTACTAGTCCAATAACATTGCCACTACACCACCACTTTCCCTCATGTGTGGGAGTTTGTTCTCTTGGAGGTATGAATGTGTTTAATTTTCAGTTGTACAAAATAAGTAGGCAATCATTAGGTAGGGTAACATTATTTTTATTTATATAATCGCAATACTGTAGTATAGTTGTTCCATTTCTTGGTTACTGTGAATATGTACCTTTTTAACCTGTGTTGTTGTAGTCATTTTATTGGCAGACACATGAACATGTTGGCTGGGATAAACTTTCCAATTTTTAGAAAAAATATTTTATGGTATAATCTCCTCTTCTGTGAGCTTTGCCGTGAACTCATTTAATAATATGTTGGAGTCCAAGTTAAACATAATGTCCTAGAGCTCCATCCTTTCATTTTATAGTGTTAGTTATGTAGCAGTGCTTTAATGTGTATGTGTGTGGGTTTTATATGTTTAGATATTTATAGATTTGTGCGGCTGTGTGTGTGAGGTGGGTAGTAGGGAGGGAGGTAAGGAAGGAAGGATTCTATTGACTGAAGTGTTTTTTCATTAAATCTGTCTGGATATAGGAACTTAGGTACCTTTCAGGACAAGTACTGATCACAGAGAAACCATTAAAATACAACTGAGGGGAATTATATTGAATGTCACATTTATTTGTCAGGAACTATGTCTAGATATATGGGCCAATGGTGCAGAGGTTTGAGGCCTGTGAAGTACCTGGTGCATTCCACTCTGAAAAAAAACACAAAAATTTCAAGTGATTGGAGGTGGATGCTCCCTCACATCCTGCAAACAGTTTGGTGAGTGGATATCTGTGAATATTCTCAGGCAACTCTGTGATTAGTTCAGTGTTGCCGATCCTGAGGACAGGCAGAGTGCCCCTCTGGGCTGTTAGTCCAAAGAGACTGATTACCAACTTCCCTTCTGTACAGTTTCTTGTGTTGAGTTGTCCATGTGTTCATTTGAATGGAGCCACCACTTGTCCATGTGATTTTGACCTCTGCACAAGACACCGTCGATTGCAATAAGGCCATGCACCAATGCACACATTTTCAGTAACAGAAGATCATTTTGTTTGTTTAAGGGATGTATCCATCATTGATAAAATCAGAATTTATTGCCCATCTGTAATTGCCTTCACATTGGCGAGCATGGAGCTGTCTTCACAAACAAATTGCAGGCCATGTGGCAAAGATACTCCCAACAGGGCCCAGAAGGAAGACCTGTAGACAGTGCTAATCGCAGGGCCCATGCCCTCGAAGGGCCTTTATCAGTAATACTGTCCCTCCCCATTTCAAATGACCACCTGACACCTTTGTATGAAAGTGCATGACTGTAAAGGCACAACAAATTTATTCTCCTGCAGCCTCTCATGCAAAGTAACTACTATCAAAGTGGTTCTTCCCTTTTACACTTTATTTTAAACTCTAAAGCAGCTAATTTCTTTTATATATATTTAATTGCTCTGCTTTTTTTATTTCTGTTATTGCTTCCCAGCAAGTAATTGCAAGCTGATGAGAATTTTGCAAAGTGGCAGTTCGGTGCTGAGCCTGTGCTGTGCACTGATGCTTCTGAAAAGCCCTGCCAGATCCTCGAGTGCATTAGGTACATGGTGTGACTTGGAACAGTGAGATTTACTCCCTCCTGGAGCTCAGTGACAGGCAATTGTTCCATTCTGATGTCCAACCCAGCTCCATACTTGGAGCCCATTGAACACAGACCAGCCACGGCCCAGGCTGAACTGCCCCCTGCTGCACAGTGGCTGAAGGTCCAGGCAGCTGACCTGTTGTCTGTCTAACTGTTGAGCTGGTCATGGGCATGGAAACAACTAGGACAGGCAAGATGGTAAGGGAGCTTGCCATCTTTACCATATCACCTTTGTCCTGGCCAGCTGGCAAAACCCACAGTCCTTTCTAGAAAGCGCCATGGTGGTCACGTGGGGAGTCACCAACCTTCTGGCTTTCCCCAACCATCTTCACAAATCACTGGCAGAGAGGCATAGAGTCATACAGCACAGAAACAGACTCTTCGGTCCAATCAGTCCATGCTGAGAATAATCCCAAACAAAACTACACCCACCTGCTGGCTCCTGGCCCATACCCCTCCGAACCTTTTCTATTTTATATACTTATTTAAGTGTCTTTTAAACATTGACTGTGCGTGCTTCCATTTCCTCAGGAATTTCACTGGGGTGCTGCTGCAACTGGAATTTGTGTCAATCATCCTCAAGGTACTGGCGCTCAGCATTGTGGGCAAAGGATATCCCGAGCCATCCAGGACGTTGAATGCAACCTTTCCAAACAAAAAGGAGGGAATTGGACAAATATTCGATTGCTTGCAAATGTTACTGGGAAGTGCAAAAGAGAGTTAGACTTTGTAAGACTTAATTACATAGCCCTTTCAAAGAGCCAGCTGAATAGCCTTCTTCTGTGCGGTACAATACTGTTGTCTATGAATTTGCTTCAGAAGGCAGTGAAGGCGCATTTATTAAATATTTTTAAAGCTGAACTAGATGCATTCTTTGTGGGACAAGGCAAGCAGTGATTGTCAGGAATAGATGGAATGAAGAATTTGGAACACAAACAAATCAGTCATTAACTTGTTGTGTGGAAGAGCAAGTTTAAGGAAGCAAATGTTGTCATCCTATTTTGTATGTTCATATGTCATCCAAATCTAGAATGCTCACCACACAATCTACGCTCTCAAATTTCCAGCACTCAAGATGAGATTGGAGCATAATTTGTTATTTGTGACCATTTATTTTGACATATTGCATTCTAGATTATGTAGTCCTTTCTTGCCATGCTTTCCCATCCCACATCAGCCTCCTAAAAAACTATAGGATCCAAAGTTCATCATGAATGTATTCAACAGAAGCCAACATTGCAGGGACACAACAAAATGTAACAGGTATAACCAATTCTTAGCAATGGTATACTGCTGTAATTGCAATGAAGTGGTATGGATAATTCAAATAATTGAATAAATATTCAGAGACACAGGCATTCTTTTCCAACCATTCCCAAAGTATATCTGCGGTAGATTCAGGTTTTCAGATTATTTTCCAGATTTAACACAGTTCAGTTGGATTCCTGTCGATGGGACTAGATATAAAGTAAATTAGTTTATGTTACCCATTAGATCCTCATTTCACTTGTATGTGTGTTTTGCAAAAGATTTAAAGGGAAGGTTTGTATGTTTTTTCACAATTGCACAAAAATTCTTTTTAGCTGATGAAGTACTTTTCTAAACAATGAAGGTGGCGGCACGGGTGCAAAGAGCAGTTAAGAATGCACTGTGTGTCCTTGGCTTTTGTAATGGAGGTACAGAGTTTAAGTGCAAAGCGAAGAGGTGATGTTGAGCTTGTTTAAGACACTGGTTAGATATCAGCTGGATATTGTGTACAATTATGGGTGCCCACATTATAGGACAGATGTGAATGAACTGGAGAGTGTACAGAAGTACTTTACAAGAATGTCCTCTATGGTGTCAAGCTTCTTGACAGTTGGAGCTGACCTACAAAGGCAGTAGGGAGTTTTCAATAACACTCCTTACTTGTGCCTTATAGATGATGTGCAGGCTTTGGGAAGACAGGAAGTGAGTTTTTCACTAAAGTATTTCTAGTCTCTGACCTGCTCTTGTAGTCACTATATTTTTATGGAGAGTCCAGTTGAGTTTTTGGTGAATGGTAAGCCCCTCGGACATTGATAGTATGGAATTCAGTAATTGTGACACCATTGAATGTCAAGGAATGATGGTTAGATTGTCTCTTATTAGAGACTGTCATTGCCTGATGTTTATGTGTCAGCCCAATCCTGGATATTGAGGAAGAGTCACCGGACCTGAAATGTTAACTCTGGTTTTTTTCTTCACAGATGCTGCCAAACCTGCTGACCTTTTCCAGCAACTTCTGTTTTTGTTCCTGATTTACAGCATCCGCATTACTTTCGGCTTTTACTGGATATTGTCCAGGTTTATTGCATTTAACATGTTTCTGTTTATGAAGAGTCACAAATGGCACTGAGCATTGTGCAGTCATCGGTAAACTTCTGGCCTTATGATGGACGGGAGGTCATTGGTGAAGCAGCTGAAGATAGTTTAGCCTAGGACAGTTCCCCAAGGAAATCATGGCTGCTTAGTTCAGGTGGTTAGACCATGGTTAGATCATGAGTTAAATACCCATGCTTCTTTAGGAAGGATGTTGTTAAACTTGAGAGAGTGCAGAAAAGATTTGCAAGGATGTTGCCATGTTTGGAGGGATTGAGCTACAGGGAGAGGCTGAATAGGCTAGGGCTATTTTCCCTGGAGCATCGAAGGCAGAGGGGTGATGTTGCAGAGGCTTATAAAATCATGAGGGGCATAGATTAGGTGAATAGCCAAGCTCTTTTTCCTCAGGGTAGGGGAGATCTTAAGTTTAAGGTGAGAGGAGAAAGATTTAAAAGAGACCAGAGGAGTAACGTTTTCATGCAGATGATGGTGTGTGTATGGAATGATCTGTCTGGATATTCATGTACTCATGCACCTGGATGGGTATTTGAACAGAAGGGGTTTAGAGGAATATGGGCCAAATGCTGGCAATGGGACTAGGTCAGGTTGAGATGTCTGGTCAGCACAGATGAGTTGGACTGAAGGATCTGTATCCATGCTGTATGACATTGTGATCCTGTTGGATCTAGTGGTTAGATTTGGTGCTTTTGCGGCTGTGGCCTGGTTCGACTCCTGGTTAGAGAATGAGAATTTATATTTTATAGTCATACCAGACTGAAAACACGTGATCTCGTCTGATCTCGGAAGCCAAGCAGACTTGAGCCTGTTTAGCACTTGAATGGGAAACCACGTGGGAGTAACAGCTACAGTAGGTTTTTAGAATCTCTTATGGCACAGTGGTGGCATACCTATCCTTGGACTGAAAGACCCAGATGAAATACCTCACGGAGGCTGGTATCTCGTCACCAAGCCACCCTTTATTTACATGTGGAGAGTTCTTGACACTGATCCAGCTCCCTCAGAGCCAGCTGTCAGGGTGAACAGGATATTTGACACTCCTGTTCTTAACTGTCAGCCAGTGCTCCCTAACTGATTCTATGAGATCCACCTGGCTGATCTTATTTCAATCACTACGCTGGGTTCAGGTCCTACCTGCTCCAGAGGTGTGTACTGACATCTCTGAACAGGTTGATCAGAAAAATACATTAACTAAATAAAAAACCCTCCGGAAATTCAGGAGCTGAGATGACTGACCTCCAACAATGATAACCATTTTCCAATGTACTAGGTATGACTCTAACCAGCAGAGAGTTTGCCACCTGATTCCCAATTATTATAGTTTAGCTATAGCTTTGATGTCTAGGGCTTTGATGACTAGGGCTATCACTCTCACCTCTCCTCTAGAATTCAGCTCTTCTGTCCATGTTTGAATCAAGGCTATAATGAGGTCTTACAAGTGCTGAGTGGTCCTGATGGAACCCAAACTGAGCAGGTTATTGCTGACCAGCTACTGCTTGATAGCACTGTTGATGACACCTTCTATTACTTACTGGTGATTAAGATTGGACCAATGTGGCAGTAATTGGTTGGGTTGGATTTATCCCGCTTTTCACACTCCTCGGCAATTTTCCACATTGTCAGATCGATGCCAGTATTGTAGCTGTACTGGAGCAGCTTGGCTAAGGGTGTGGTAAGTTCTAGACCACAAATCTTCTGTGCTGTTGTTAGAATGTCGCCAGGGCCCTAAGTCTTTGCAGTACTCAGTGCCTCCAACTGTTTATTGAATCAAATTCGCTGAAGATTAGCATCTGTGATGCTGGGAATCAACAGAGGAGGCCAAGATGGATCATCCATTTGGCACATCTGGTTGAAGATTATTGTGAATGCTTCAGCCTTATGTTTTGTACCGCGCCATCACCTATGCTGGGTCTGTCCTGTGTTGGGACAGGATATATCCAGGAATGTGATTGTGTTTGAAGTATGATTCCATGAGTGTGACTATGTCAGGCTGTTGTTTGACTAGTCTGTGAGATAGCTCTCTCAGTTTAGGGATTAGCCCACAGATGTTTACAAGTAGGATCAGGTCGATGCCAGGTAGTCAGTCCAGTTCATTTCTTTGTTGAGACTTTTGCAGTGATTGATACAACTGAGTGGCTGAGAGGGCGGTTGGAGTCAACTACATTGCTGTAGTTCTGGAGTCAGATGTAGGCCAGATCACATGAAGATGCTAGACTTCCTTCCTTGTGAACTAGATGGGTTTTTCCGACAGTCGACAATAGTTTCACGGTCATCAATACATTATTGATTCAGATATTTTGAATTCAAATTCCATCATCTGCCATGGTGGGATTTGATTCCAAGAACCCAGACCATTATCTGTGTTTCAGAATTACTAGTCCAGTGATAATACATTGCCTCCCCGATCCAAAACCGTGTATCCCTTGATATCCAGGATGCGTAGGATTTAATGATCCCACCATTTGTCTTTATTGAAGCATGTTGGCCTCTGTAGTCTTCATATTTCCTTCTTGAATACATCCCACTGTTCTGAGCCAGATTTGCCTAAAAGTATCTGCCCCTTCTCCATTCAGACCAAATCATATCTGATCTGACAAAATCAACCTTCTTCCATTTGAGAATTTCAATGTCAGACCATCTTTGTCCTTTTCCAAAACAATCTTCAATATAAAGGAGTTTTGATCATTTTCTGCAAAATGCTCCCTTATTGATGCTTTAACCACTTGCTCAGCTTCATTATCAAAAGTTATGTCCAAGACCACCACCTCTCTTGAAGGCTTTCTATGTATTGGCTTAAAATGCTGTCGTGGATGCATTTTCAGAATTGCACTCCCTTCATTCCCTTCACACAATGACTATCCCAGTTAATATTGAAATTGAATGGGAATGTTGAAATCCCCTACTATCACTATCCTATTACTTTCATACTTGCTTGAAATTTGCCTACATATCTGCAGATCTATTTCTCTATGTCTGTTAAGGGTCTTATAGTACACTCCCGCCAATGTGATTGCATGTTATTAAGTTTTAAATTTTTTCATATGGCTTTATTTGAGGAATCTTCTAAGATTCCATCCCTTCATTCTGCTGTAATAGATTCCCTAATCAAAACTGCAAAATGCCCTCCTCTTTTACTTCCTTCTCTGTCTCACTAGAAGACCCTGTATCCCGGAATATTGAGCTACCAGAGTCCTGTCCCTCTCTCAACAATGCTTCGGTGACAGCAATGATATCATATTCCCATATTTTAATTTGTGCCCTCAACTCATTGGCCTTGATTGTCAGATTCCTAGCATTGAAATAAGTACCATCCAATCTTGCCAATCTCACTTGTGCCTTGACTGGCCTACAAGGTCTGATTCACTTGCTGTCACTTCTAATTTTAGCTGTTCTTCTTCCACCATTGAGCATTCTCTCTGGATCCCACCCCCATTGCCAAGTAAGTTTAAACCCTTCCTAACAGCATTAGCAAACCTCCTTGCAAGGATGCTGGTGCTGTTTTTGCTTCAGGTACAACTTGGCCACCTATACAAGCCCCATTATGCTTAAAAATGATCCCAATATCCCAGATATCTAAAGTCCTCCCTCCTGCACCATCTGTTGGCCATATATTCATCTGGAGTAACCTCCTATTTCCTTACCTCACTCCCACGTGAAACCAGAAGTAAACTAGGGATTATTATCTTTTGGGTGCTATTCCTTAATCTGGTTCCTGGTTCCCTAAACTGTAGTTTCAGGATCTCAACACCTTCTCTGCCTATGTGGTTGATGCCAATGTGTACCATGATCTCTGTCTGTTTGACCATTCCTGTCAGAATGCCTGCAGCAGCTCAGCCACATCCTTGACTGTGGCACTGGTGAGGAAACATACATCCTGGAGTCTCTTTAGCAGTCGCAGAAACCGCCTACCTGATCCCCCTTACAGCTGCACCATAAAAAGCATTCTATAAGGGTGCATCATGGTTTGGTACAGCAACTGCTCTGTCCAGGACCCTAAGAAACTACAGAAAGTTGTGAACACAGCCCAGACCATCACACAAACCAACTTCCCGTCCATGGACTCAATCTAGAATTCTCATTGCCACAGAAGGGCAGCCAACATCTTCAAAAACCCCTTCCACCCTGGTTGTACTCTCTTCGAACCACTTCTGTCACGCAGAAGATATAAAAGCTTAAACACACATACCAACAGGTTCAAGAACAGCTTCTTCCCCATTGTTATTAAACTGCTGAATGGACCTCTTTCGTTTCAAATCTAACGTTGATATTGCTTTTGTGCACTTCCTGTGCAGCTGTAACCTTGTATGAATTGCCCTGTCCAAACACCCTATGAACTATTATGTTATGTTATGATCTGCCTGTACTGCATGCAAAACAAAAAACTTTTCACTGTATTTAGGTACATGTGACAACAATAACAAATCTAAATCAAGTCAACCTTAAAAATGAATCCCCTACCGCTGTATCCCCACTGTTCTTTTTCATCCCCACTTGTGCAGCAGACTCACCCATTTTTACATAAAGTTGACTGTCGCTGCTATGCTGTGAATCATCTCCCCCAACATATTGAAACGGTACATCTTTTAGAAAGGGGTATGGTCGTGGGGACCTGCTGCACTACCTGGCTTCTTCTGACTGGTGGTCATCCATACCTTTCTGCCTGTTCGATCTGCACCAGCACCGCTGCCTCACTGAACATCTTGCTCAGTACTATGGATCCTTCACAGCAAATTCACCACCAGCTCCAGATTCTAAATATGGTTCACCAGTAACTGCAGCTGGACACACGTCTTTTATGTGGTCACCAGGGACAACTAATAATATCATGACTTACCAGAGAACACAGGAGGAGCAAACTGTGCTACCTTTTTCATTAAAAAAATGACGCAGGCACAATGAACCAAATGATCTCTTTCTGTACTGTGACATTTCTCTGACTCACACTGTATACTGGACCATAAAGAAAGAAATAACGTGAGCATGCTGGAAAGGCACGAGATAACAAAGGAGATTTTAATCCACGTATAGACTGTAAAAACAAGATGGGCAAAGGGAAACTTGAAGAACTCATAAAAATTTTCAGGATAGATTCTTAGAATAGCATGTTCTGGAGTTGAGCAGGAAGCACAGTCCTATTGGGCCTGCCTTTGTGCAACAGGTAGGATTAACTAATAGTTCCATACTGAAGACATCCATTAAGTGGTAGAAAGACTGATATGATAGAATTTTGCATTTAGCTTGAGAGTGAGTCCCAGACTATTTTTTAAAAGTTAAAGTATGGAGGATTATGAGGGCATGAAAACAGAGTTGGCCAAAGTGAATTCACAAATTAATTTTAAAGATAGGTCAGTAGAGGTACAATGGATGAATAGATACATTCCAAAGAGTAAGAAAAAAATCCAACTGATGGGCCTATCATCTACTGTTAAACTAGAAAAACTAAAGATAATTTCAGACATAAATAAAAAGCACATATTTATGAATCTCGAAAACTACTAGTGGAAAATGAGGATATGGCAGATTAATTCAATAGGTATCGCACATTGGTCTTCACTGTCGAGAATACAAGTAACACCACAGAAGCAACAGTAAAAGAGAAAATGTGACCCATCTATTAGAGTTCTTTAAAGAGGCTACATGCTGCGGATAAAAGGGATCAGCAGATGTACTACACCTCCAGAAGATATTTGACAAAGTGTCACATAAGAAGTTATTGTTGAGAATGAAATGTCATGCTATGGGGGTACCATTTTGGCATGGATAGAAAATTAGCTGGCTAACTGGAAGCCCACAGCAGGCATAACTGGATCTTTTTTCAGTTTGACAAGATACATAGATTATAAGAACAGGAGGTAATGCTGGACCTGTACAAACTTTGATTAGGCCACAGCTGGAGAACTGTGTGCAGTTCTGGTCACCACACTATAAGAATGATGTGACTATACTTGGAGGGAGTGCAGAGGAGGTTCCCTAGGATTTTGCCTCAGATGGATCATTTTAGCTCTGAAGGGAGTCAGGATAAGTGCAGATTATTATCTTTATAGCAGAGAAGGCTGAGATGGGACCTGATTGAACAGTACAAAATTATGAGAGTCATGGACTGGGTAGATAAAAAGCAGCTGTTCCCTTTTGATGAAAGGTCAATAACAAGGGGGCATGGTTTTAAGGTTAAAGACAATAGCGTTTGAGTGGATTTAAAGGAAAAAAACTGTTACCCACAGGTTGATGGGAATCCGGAATGCGCTGCCTGGGAAAGTAGTTGAGGTGGGAAACCTCAAACTCTTAGTATCTCAACAGTGTGGAAACAAGGCCCTTTGGCCCAACAAGCCCACACTGACCCTCAAACCGTCCTATCCAGACTCATCCCCTAGTAATCCCCTTAATCTACACATCCCTGAACACTATGGGCAATTTAGCATGGCCGAGCCACCTAGCCTGCACATCTTTGGACTGTGGGAGGAAACCAGATAAAACCCATGCAGACACAGGGAGAATGTGCAAACTCTACACAGACAATTGCCCGAGGGGGAATCAAACCCAGGCCCCTGGCTCTGTGAGCCATTGTGTCACTGTCCCTTTAAAAATTATTTGGATGGGCACTTTAAATGTCAGAACATTCAAGACCATGTGTTAAATGCTGGAAGGTGAGGTTAGTGTAGATTTAAAGTAGTTTTGCATACTCAGTGGGCCAAAGGGCCTCTTCTGTATTTTATAATTCTATGAACCTCCATTAGAAATATTCAACAAGATAATGATTGTCCATTGCACATGTTGAAAATTAGTGAATCTAATTAGTTGAAAACTGATACCTGTGATGTGGGATCATCGACTGGCACTTCTGGTTGAAGACGGTTTGAAATGCTCAGTCCTTTTCTTTTGCACTGATGCACTAGATGTCCCCATCATTGAAAATGTTTGTGGAGCTCCTCCTCCTAGCAATTGTTTAATTGTTCACCACTATTCACTGCTAGCTGGGGAGGACTCCAGAGCTTAAATCTGGATGTGTCAGACCAAGTGGTTGTACATTGTGGTTGAATACAATTCTGTTGCCCATCTTCTAATATAAACCTAGTCTGCCAGCTATGTCCTTTGAAACTCAGCCAGCTCTGTAGCGGGGCTGCTGAGTCACTCATGGTAATAAATTTTGAAATCCCCCACCCAGAGTACATTCTGTGCCCTTGCCACCCTTGGTGCTTCCTCCAGATGGTGTTTTACCAGCATTATCTCATTGCAGTCAACTTCATACTGTCGAACAAGCCTTCATTATTTAAACACTTGTTAAAATGGCAACATTAATTAAACTATCACTAGTAATTTGAGAGCAGAAGAAAATTTAAATTAGTATAGTTAGAGACAAAATAAATTTTGTTTGTACAATGGTAATTATTAAAGGCAGGTACAAAAAGTGAAATACCATTTTGAGGACCACTAAAGTCACAAATCAGTTACAGAAGAAGCAGAAATAGCACAATTTCACCAACTTGTTGAAAATGGCAGGAAATCCACCAATAACAAATGCAAAATGGAATGAAATGGCTATCTTAGTTTCTTTCTTAGGAAGTTGAAATTAATTTACCAGAAGATTATCAAGCATTTAAGATTCAAACCTTTATTGATGAAATACCTTTACAATTCAGAGATCAGAAATGTTTCTGCAATTTAAGACAGTGAAAACATAAAATTTGAGGACAGGAGCATCAAAAAAATGTAAAACAACAACAAATTACAATTTGAATCGTTATTCAAAGTTCTCATTTTGCTTAATCAATAATTAAAATTTAATCTATCTTCCTGGGACAAGTTATTGACAAAGAAGCATAATACCAGATGAACAAGATATGAAAGCTACTGAGCAGCTTCCTATTATGAAATCAATGTATGTCCTAGAAAGAATCTTAAACATGGTAAATCAGCTGGTTAAATTTTTCGTTCATTTAGCAAACACAGCTGAAAGACAGAAACTAAAAAACTCATAGAAATGGTATGCTGTTAAGTTCTGAGGAAGGGACATCGGACCCGAAATGTTAATTCTGATTTTTTCTTCATGGATGCTGCTTGACCTGAGGTTTTCCAGCAACTTCTGTTTTTATATCGCTCAAGAAGTTGCTTTGTGAAGATTTGAAGACGTTGATTTCCACAGCTGATTTGGCCAACTATAATTTATCATTCTAAACTATCTTTACTGTGGAAGGTTTGATGACAATATGGGGGCAGTTCTCTATCTGTAATATAGAAATATATTATGCATCCAGAGCATTGCCTAACAGTGAAACATATTATGAAATTATTTTAAAAAGGGGCTCTGTCAGTCACATGGGCATGTAACAGATTTTCACATTACATGCTTGACCTCAATGACCTCATGGAAACAAAGATTAAACCATTGCTGTCCATCTTAGACAAGAAAGAATTGGCAACGATCAATGTATACAGAGATTTTGTCTCCACCTTATTAGGCTTACTTATGAGACCAAATTAGGAAAGCTGCAAATAGCTGATGCTCTTTCCAGAGCGATTGTGGGCACACTTATAATGGCTAATGAAAACTTTGCTGGTGGACTTAATTTGTATACACAAACTACAATAGCACTGTGGCCAGCATCACAACACTGACAGAATCAAATCAGTTAAGAGCAAAAAAATCATGCAGAGAATGTCACCAACTGTTGTTATTATGTCAAAGGCTGGCCAGATAAAAATTCAGAGGCTTGACTGAAGATTTACTTCAAATATCAAAATCATTTCTCTATTATAGATGACTAATCATTCCATCATCACTCAGAGTTGATGTCCTTAATGAACTACATCAGAGGCATTTAGACTTTGCCAAATGCAGAACCAGAGCTTGGGTTTCTGTATAGTGGCCAGGGATCTCTAAACAAATAGAAGATCTCCAAACTGATTGTGAATCATATGCTTCACACAGGCCTGAATAGAGGAAACCATTACCTCCCCTAGCTTTCCTAGTAGACCAGAGGAACAAATGGGAATTGATGTACTTTTATGCAATGGACACTCTTATCTCATTGTCAATTATTTCTCACTGTGATTTGAGGTAAAACAAAATTCACAACCACCATCACTGATACATTTGTCAGAGTCTTATATGAATTATTCATTACTCATGGGTCTCTGTTGTGGTCACATCTGATAATTTACCACAATTTGCTATTGAGTCCTTTGAGAAAACTGCAGCTTTTTCTGGATTCTAACACAAAATTAGCTCACCAAGATACTTACATTCAAATGGAAAAGCCAGACAAGGACCACAAACAGATTCATCAGTTGAAGCTCAAGCTGGTGGTAATCAGCAGGTTTCCTGGCCCACATGACCCAAGTAGAGGAACTACAAGTGCAAACTATTGCCTCACGCACATCAGACCAAGATACATTCCTTTTCAAGTCTTCTACCTATTTAGAATTACATGGGAGTATGGGGAAGTATGCCCCGTTGCATCCTCTATTGCAACAGCTTGGTAAGTCAGCAAACTAGTTATCAGCAACACCTTTTCTTTTCTAAAGCATAAGCTGTTGTGATCATTTGTCCTTATGTGTGCAAGAGTAAAGCTTCAGCAATGTGACTCCCTTTTCAGTAATATTAAAGTTGTTTACTAAGCAACTGATTGCTATGGTTGTTGGAAATCTATCATCTCAGCCAGGACATTGTAGAGAATTGTTTGAGGTTCAGTCTTTTTCAGTTATTCATCAGAGGCCTTCCTGTTGTATAAAACTGGCCTGAAAGAATTAACTTTGAAACTGTGGAATAGCTTTGCTCACTGAGATGTAAATAGTTATTTCTGGGTAGAGCTGGTCAGTTTGTTGTTAGTTATTGGGGCCAGATATACTCCACTCTCTGGGGCCTTGTTACCAAGGCTTCTTGACTTGAAACAATATTTCTGCTTTTTCTCTACTGCTGGGTTAATATCCTGGAGCACCCTCCCTAACATATTGTGAATGCACCTTTAGAATACAGATTGCTGAAGAAGGCTGCTTACTGTGATTTTTTCAGGCATAATTTGGGATGGGTGATGAGTGCTGGCTCAGGCAGCAGCACTCCATTCTGATGAATAAATAAAAAAGCCCAGAGCAGGCAAGTTGTAGCAGATAGACTATTCGTTTGCTGCAAACCCCATGTAAATCAAGGATAAAAATACTTTTATTCTTACAACAATTTGTATGCACAATTCTGCATTTTTCAGGATTCATATATCCACAAACAGGTGCCCTGGAAACAATTTATGATAACTTGTCTCTGTATGCATGAGAGATGTCTAAGGGTTGGTCCTAATGCAATGTACAAGGAGCAAACACACCTGGCAATCATGATATCTCTCTCTTCAAACTGCAGATACAGTGGATGCCAGGAGAGATCCTTATATCAGTAAAGGACAATGTTAAGTGGTTGGCCAGAGCTAATAGAGTACAAATTTAAGAAGAACTGGAAACCTTGTTCTGGGGAAAAGTGGTCAATTATTAAATAGCAAAATAATATATTTCCAGCATGGATTATTTGTGTGACACATCAAATAATGAGTAGACTTCAGCATCGCACAAGGTCATGCATTTGTGCTTGGTCAGCTCTAGCACAAAAGCATCAAGAAGTGGGTTCACAGTCTTGATGAACCCCATTTAAGACAAACTAGCTATATTGCAAAAGTAAGGAACAGGTGCTAAAACTAAATTGGAAAATTATCCCTTAAGGTTCATTTCATGATAATTAGAATCGCCAATTACTATTATTTTTGCTTTGATTGTATCAGCAGATTACTAAATAATCCAATCTTAGTATTGCAATATTAACATATGATAATTAGGTACTAATGTAAATCATGATGAATGCAATTGGACATTATTTCAAGCTAGTAGTTTCAAAGGTCTGTGCAAGTCAAGAAACCTTGGCAACAAGGCGCCAGACAGTGGAGTACACCAGGGCCCAATAACTAACAACAGCCCGATCAGCTCCTCCCAGAAACACAGTTATTTACATCTCAGTGAGCAGAGCTATTCTAAAATTTCAAAGTTACTCCTGTGAATGCAGAATAGATCCTCCATAAGCTACATTTATGTTACAAGATTTTTACTTTTATCGCCATTCCTGAAGTATAGATCATACACAGGAGGGTGGATTATTGTGCCCTCCACACAGTGGGCTTGGTGATATGTGGTATTTAGTAAGGTGGGAGAGTGGTGTGTGCAGATGTTGCCACCTTCTTACCTTCACCCCAATTAAATATGTGACACGAAGGCCTGTGGGTGACATTCCTGGCCCATCGTCAATTAAGGCCTTTGAGGGCTAATAACGTCAACTTAAGGGCATCATCCTGCCACCACTATTATTGACCAAGAGGTGAGTGGAGGGTGGATAGTCTAGAGATGGTGCCTTGTTCAAAAGTACTAAGTGCCTTCAAAGAACCTGGCAT
This sequence comes from Stegostoma tigrinum, assembly GCF_030684315.1. NCBI lineage: Eukaryota > Metazoa > Chordata > Chondrichthyes > Orectolobiformes > Stegostomatidae > Stegostoma > Stegostoma tigrinum. The sequence continues at coordinate 56,966,535 of NC_081356.1, read as the reverse complement.
CAGAAGGAGGATGTAATTAAGAGACCCCACCCCCACCCTTGCTGCTAACTCCCTACCTCATAGTCTTCCCTGCACCATGACTTCCATCCTACCATCACCTCTGATTTGGGATCCAGCCTTGGGTCGGTGTCCCACTGCCTTCCTAGTGATACTGCTATTCAACAGGACTGTTAATCTGTGATTGGTCGGCAGCTCTTAATGGATAGGACTTCCATCTCTGTTCCTTTGGCTGGCCTGTCCAATGCCTGAGTATAACAAGGTGCAATGGGCCTTACCTAAATGAGAAAAAGGAGATCCCTCACTAGTTTCCCAGCCATCAGCCCTGAGATACATATTTCACTTAGTGGTATCCACGGTGTTATGGTAATCCAACATTTTGTACTATCACCATTACCACACTGTTAACACCCTTGTCAGCTCAGACACTGCCAGTCATGCTGAGATTCTGTAATCTGAAGCCATGCTTTCTATCCCAGAGCTCCTTGAGGTCAGGCCCCAAGGCCATTTATAGCCTTCTTCATGAAAGCCAGCAGCCACACTGGTGGTAACCAGCCACACTGCCACCGCTGGGCTAGCACCTCAGAGGTGCATTAAGATGGGCAAAGATACAGGGAAGATAGTCACAAATGAAATGCACAAAGACAATTAGATTATTCTGGTATACAATTTAATTTCCAAATATGCACTGGAAAATGTATTTTTTGTTGGCTTTTGTTTTTGTATTGTGGCCAAGATGATGATCAGTGACAGGTGGATGATGATGAGCATAAACCTGTTTGTGAAGGGGGAACTGGAGTTGAAGTTACTGTTTAAAAACAATCTAAAGCAGTGTGGATGCTGGAGATCAGAAACCAAAATAGAAAACACTGGGAATGTTCAGCAGCTCTGGCATCATAGGTAGAGAGAAAACAGAGTTAACATTTTAGGTCCAGTGACCCTTCTTCAGACCTGATTATAGCTAGGAAAAAGTGATGTATATGCTGAAGATGGGGTGATGGTGGTAGTGGTTGTTGGGAGGGGGGTGGTGTGGGAGATGGAGTAAATCATAAGTGGAAATGAAGCCCAGAGACAGAGGGAGAGAATAATAGTTGATCAGACAAAGTGGGTAAAGGCCAGCCCAGGGAAATCAATAGCTGCTAATGGGGTTCATTAGTAGCTGACAATGGGATGGTTCCTGGTCGATTCCTCCTGCACTCCCAGCACCTCCCAAATTCCATAAAGTGCATTCTCATGCAATTGTGGAATGTGTAACACCTGCCTGTTTGCTTCCTCCCTCCTCATCATCCAAGGCCTCAGACACACCTTCCAGGTGAAGCACTGAGTTCCCTGCACTCCCCTCAATCTTGTCTACTGTATTCACTGCTCATAATGTCAATTCCATCTTAAGTCTGCATGTGTTTATCGATTGTGACTCAGAACCATTAAATAGATATCAGCAGATGCCAATTGTTGCCAGCAGCCCTGCTATGATATACTGCGGTAATTGAAACACAAATCTAGAAATGCAGAAGATTGTTATAAAATAAATACATCATGCCTGCTGGCAAGATACTGGACATTGATCTGCATGGTGCCTATGGCCACACACCAGTTCAATATTGAAGGATACAAATCCCTTTCAGTTCTGATGAAGGGTGTACGCCACCTACAAAGCAATGAGTATTCTGCCAATGACACCCAGCTCCACAGGGAAGCCTGCATTTCTCACACATACTGGTGTTTGCTCTATTTGCTTATTTCTGAAGAGGGGGATATAAATAATGTTATCAGTATATGCAGAGAGAACTCAATGATCTCCACTATTACACAGAGCAATGAAAACTGCAAGATGTTATTAGTATCTTGAATAACACAAACTCACAATCAACCTCATAGCCACGCCAATGAAGTTCTATATTTTAGACCATAAGATCAGAAGACCATAAGACATAGGAGTGGAAGTAAGGCCATTCGGCCCATCAAGTCCACTCCACCATTTAAATCATGGCTGAAGGGCATTTCAACTCCACTTCCCTGCACTCTCCCCAAAGCCCTTGATTCCTTGTGAGATCAAGAATTTGTTGATCTCTGCCTTGAAGGCATCCAATGTCCCAGCCTCCACTGCACTCCATGGCAATGAATTCCACAAGCCCACCACTCTGGCTGAAGAAATGTCATCTCATTTCAGTTTTACATTTACCCCCTCTAATTTAAGGCTGTGCCCACAGGTCCTAGTCTCCCCGCCTAATGGAAACAACTTCCTAGCATCCACAACATTTTGACATTGAAGTAGTGACTGTAGCAGCGAGTAGATTTGCAGAACTTCAGTGAAGGTCAGCTGTCTGAACCATGATCACTGGTGGATGAATTTCATGCTAAACCTTCTGCTCAGAAACACTGGACACAAACTCTGAGGATCTTTCAATCCCTGCTTTCCTCCTCCCCATTCTGGCAGTTCATCCTGCTCTGTGCAATCTCTGCTCATTCGTTTGGATGTATTCAACTCCAAGAAAGCAGCCTGCTATGCCATTCATGTTCGGAAGGAAGTAGTTTGTGCAGGTACCATTGACTAGAAATGAACATTATTACCAGCCAAGCCATTCTAAAATGGTGGACTGAGAGTAGAGTGGATCTTGCAGCTGCTTCTGAGAATCCAGGCTTATTTCTAGATTTATTTCAAGATTTCTTACAGTTGTTATATTTCAGTAGTGAAGGATTATTATTTTGATTCACTTTTGATTCTTTTATGTCAAAAATGCAAGCGATTTTATTTTCAAGCAGAGTTGTGTCAAGGGACATTTTTTGAGAGGACCACACATGGATGACTTGGTTTAATTTCTCTAAAATTATACAGGTAGAAGAGAGATTTTTTTTTAAATTGCAGAGGAATTGTTTTAAACTGAGTTGTCTTTATGGAGCCTTTGGAGAGGCTGAAAAGTGGACAGCTCTGGAATCAGATTTTTTTTAACCAGAAGATTGAAAGTTTAAAATTAATTATTTGTGTAAGGAAAGGTATTTTAGTTTATATATAAGGTGCTGTTGTAAGTTGCTTCTTTTCAGGGTTGATGTCATTGAGGGCATATGTGAGACACATAATTAGATGGCTAATAGATTTAGAGAAGATGTTACACAGCAGGATCAGACAGGTAGCTGGGTAACTGTTAGGAAAGTTAAGAAGGTAGTTCCGAAGTCTCCTGTAGTCATTCCTCTCTCCAACAGATACTAAGTTTTGGCGTACTGTTGAAAAGGATAGATTCTCAGAGAAAAATCGAACAGGAGTCAGATCTTGGACATTAAGAATGAATCTTATGTTAGATGGGGTTTGACAAAATTTAAAAGAATGTTTGTTCCAGAGGACTCCTCTGCCAAGAGCACTAGAAGATTCTGCAGAAGTGCATCTGAATCTAAGACAGTACATTGCTAGGAGACTATGAAGAAATGAGGAAGGAGTTAGCTAAAGTAGAATGGGAGCAAAAGCTTTATGGTGGGTCAATTGAGGAACAGTGGAGGACTTTCAAAACAATTTTTCACAGTGCTCAGCAGAAGTATATTCCAGTGAGAAGGAAGAACTGTAGGAAAAGAGACAACCAGCCTTGGATGTCTAAGGAAATAAAGGAAAGTATCAGATTGAAAAAAAATACAAAAAAGCAAAGAGTAGCAGGAAACTAGTAGACTGGGAAATCTTTAAAGACCAACAGAAAGCAGCAAAAAAAGTTATAAAGAAAAGGTAGATTATGAGAGTAAACTAGCTCAGAATATAAAAGCAGGCAGCAAAAGTTTCTATAAATATGCAAATCGTAAAAGAGTGGCGAAGGTAAACCTTAGCCCTTTAGAAGATGAGAAGGCCAATTTAATAACTGGGAATGAGGAAATAGCTGAGACATTAAACAGTTATTTCATGTCAGTCTTCACTGTGGAAGACACAAATAACATGCCGAAAACTAATAGCAAGAAGGTTATAGCAGGTGAGGACCTAGAAACCATCATTATCGCTAAGGAGGCAGTGCTGGGCAAGCTAAGAGGAGGAGAGTATTAATCATTGGGGACTCCATAGTTAGGGGGACATATAGGAGATTCTGTGGGAACGAGCAAGACTCGCAGTTGCCAGGGTCTGTGATGTCTCAGATAGTGTTTTTGGGATCCTTAAGGGGGAGGGAGAGCAGCCCCAAGTCATGGTCCACATAGGTACCAACGACATAGGTAGGAAAAGGGATGGGGATGTAGGGCAGAAATTCAAGGAGTTAGGGTAGAAGCTTAGAGCTCGAACAAGCAGAGTTGTTATCTCTTGTTTTTTACCCATGCCATGTGCTAGTGAGGTGAGGAATAGGGAGAGAGAGCAGGTGAACACGTGATTACAGGGATGGTGCAGGAGGGAGGGATTCAGATACCTGGATAATTGGGGCTCATTCGGGGTAGGCGGGACCTCTACAAATGGTTTGGTCTCTACCTGAACCAGTGGGGTACCAAAATCCTGGGGGAAAATTTGCCAATGCTGTTTGGGAGGGTTTAAACTAAGTCAGCAGGGGGATGGAAACCTGAATTGTAGCTCCAGTGAACAGGAGGTTGAGAGTAGTGAGGTCATGAATAACATTTCAAGGTCGCAGGAGTGTACCGGCAGGCAGGAAGGTGGTTTGAAGTGTGTCTACTTCAATGCCAGGAGCATCCAGAATAAGGTGGGTGAACTTGCAGCATGGGCTGGTACCTGGGACTTCGATGTTGTGGCCATTTCGGAGGCAGGGATAGAGCAGGGACAGGAGTGGTTGTTCCAGGTTCTGGGGTTTAGATGTTTCAGTAAGATCAGGGAAGGTGGTAAAAGAGGTGGAGGTGTGGAATTGTTAGTCAAGGACAGTATTATGGTGGCAGAAAGGTCGTTTGATGAGGACTCGTCTACTGATGTAGTATGGGCTGAGGTTAGGAACAGGAAAGGAGAGGTCACACTGTTGGGAGTTTTCTACAGGCCTCCAAAAAGTTTCAGAGATGTAGAGGAAAGGATTGCAAAGATGATTCTGGACAGGAGTGAAAGTAACAGTGTAGTTGTTATGGGAGACTTTAACTTTCCAAATATTGACTGGAGACGCTATAGTTTGAGCATTTTAGATAGGTCAGTTTTTATCCAATGTGTGCAGGAGGGTTCCCTGATATAGTATGAAGATAGGCCAACAAGAGGTGAGGCAACATTGGATTTGGTACTGGGTAATGAACCAGGCCAGATGTTAGAATTGGAGGTAGGTGAGCACTTTGGTGATAGTGACCATAATTTGATTACATTTACTTTAGCGATGGAGAGTCATTGGTATATACCGCAGGGCAAGAGTTATAGCTGGGGGAAAGGCAATTATGAGGCAATTAGACATGATTTAGGTTGCATAGGATGGGGAAGTAAGTTGCAGGGACTGGGCACAACTGGAATGTGGAGCTTGTTCAAAGAACAGCTACTGTGTGTCCTTGCTAAGTATGTACCTTTCAGGCAGGGAGGAAGTGGTTGAGCGAGGGAACTATAGTAAAGAAGTTGAATCTCTTGTCAAGAAGAAGAAGGAGGCTTACATAAAGATGAGGCGTGAAGGCTCATTTAGGGTGCTTGAGAGTTACACGTTAGCCAGGAAGAGCCTAAAGAGAAAGCTAAGAAGAACCAGGAGGGGGCATGAGACTTCTTTGGCAGGTATGATCAAGGAAAACCCTAAAGCTTTCTATAGGCATGTCAAGAATAAAAAAATGACTAGAGTAAGATTAGGGCCATTCAAGGACAGTAGTGGGAAGTTGTGCATGGAGTCTGAAGAGATAGGAGAAGCGCTAAATGAATATTTTTCATCAGTATTCACACATGAAAAAGACAATGTTGTCGAGGAGAATACTGAGATACAGGCTATTAGACTAGACGGGATTAAGGTTCACAAGGAGGTGGTGTTAGCAATTCAGGAAAGTGTGAAAATAGATAAGTCCCCTGGGCTGGATGGGATTTATCCTAGGATTCTCTGGGAAGCTAGGGAGGAGATTGCAGAGCTTTTGGCTTTGATCTTTATGTCATCATTGTCTATAGGAATAGGGCCAGAAGACTGCAGGATAGCAAATGTTGTCCCCTTGTTTAAGAAGGGGAGTAGAGACAACCCTGGAAATTATGGACCAGTGAGCCTTACTTCGGTTGTGGGTAAAGAGTTGGAAAGGATTATAAGAGATAGGATTTATAATCATCTAGAAAGGAATAATTTGATTAGGGATAGTCAACACGTTTTTGTGAAGGATAGGTCGTGCCTCACAAACTTTACTGAGTTCCTTGAGAAGGCGACCAAACAGGTGGATGAGGGTAAAAGGTTGATGTGGTGTATATGGATTTCAGTAAAGCCTTTGATAAGATTCCCCCCAATAGGCTATTGCAGAAAATACGGAGGCATGGGATGGAGGGTGATTTAGCAGTTTGGATCAGAAATTGGCTAGCTGTAAGAAGACAGAGGGTGGTGGTTAATGGGAAATGTTCATCCTGGAGTTCAGTTACTAGTAGTGTACCACAAAGATCTGTTTTGGGGCCACTGCTGTTTGTCATTTTTATAAATGGCCTGGATGAGGGCGTAGAAGGATGGGTTAGTAAATTTGCGGAAGTTGCACAGTATTATGGGTAATGTTTTGGCAAGGATAGAGGATTGGTTGACCAATAGAAAGCAAAGAGTAGGGGTAAATGGGTATTTTTCTGGTTGGTGGCCAGTGGCCAGTGGTGTGCCTTAGGGATCAGTGTTGGGATCGCAATTGTTTATAATTTACATAGATGATTTGGAGTTGGGGACTAAGTGTGGTGTGTCAAAATTTGCAGATGACACTAAGATGAGCGGTAGAGCAAAGTGTGCAGAAGACACTGAAAGTTTGCAGAGAGATATAAATAGTCTAAGTGAGTGGGCAAAGGTCTGGCAGATGGAATACAATATTGATAAGTGTGAGGTCATTCATTTTGGTAGGAATAACAGCAAAATGGACTATGTTTTAAATGGTAAAAAATTGCAACACGCTGCTGTGCAAAGGGACTTGGGTGTCCTTGTGCACGAATCGCTAAAAGTAGGATTGTAGGTAAAGCAGGTAATTAAAAAGGCAAGTGGAATTTTGTCTGCCATTGCTCAAGGGATGGGGTTTAAAAACAGGGAGACTATGCTGCAGCTGTATAGGGTACTGGTGAGGCCACACCTGAAGCATTGTGTGCAGTTTTGGTCTCCTTACTTGAGAAAAGATATACTAGCACTGGAGGGGCTGCAGAGGCGATTCCCTCGCTTGATTCCAGAGTTGAGAGGGTTGGATTATGAGGAGAGACTGAGTAGACTGTGCTTATACTCATTGGAATTCAGAAGAATGAGGTGAGATCTTATAGAAACATATAAGATTATGAAGGGAATAGATAAGGTGGAGGCTGGGAGGTTGTTTCCGCTAGCAGGTGAAACTAGGACTAGAGGGCATCACCTCAAAACAAAGGGAAGCAGATGTGGGACTGAGGTTAGGAGGAACTTCTTCACCCAAAGGGTTGTGAATCTGAGGAATTCCCTGCCCAGTGAAGTGATTGAAGCTACCTCACTGAATGTTTTTAAGGCAAGCATAGATAAATTTTTTAACAGTAAAGGAATTAAGGGTTGTGGTGAACAGGCGGTTAAGTGGAGCTAAGTCTCAAAGCTCAGTCATGAACTTATTAAATGGCGGGGCAGGCTTGACGGGCCGGATGGCCTACCCCTGCTCCTAGTTCTTATGTTCTTATGTTTCTGGTGTCAGGATGAAGGAAGTCTCAAAAGTTTTGAAGGATATTGTGAAGGGGGGGAGTGAAACTGGAAGTTATACACATTGGTAGGGTTGACATATAGTTAAGGAAAAGATTAAGGCTTTACAGGTTGAATATGAGAAGTTAGGTAGAAGATTAAAAAACAGAACCTCAAAAGTAGTAATCTCTGTTTTACTCGTTGTGGAATAAACAGGACTGGCAGCTCAATGTTCCAGGTTTCGGATGCGATAGGAAGGGTAGAAAGAGAGGTAAAAGAGGTGGGGGAGTGGCAATTTTGATTAAGGTCAGATATCACATGGCAACAGGTTATAGTCCAAAAGGTTTATTCGAAAACACAAGCTTTCAGAACACAATCCCTTCCTCAGGCTATGCTCCAAAAGCTTATGTTTTTGAATAAACCTGTTGGACTATAACATGATGTAGTGTGATATCTGACCTTGTCCATCCCAGTCCAACACCAGTGTTTTTGATTAAGGAAAACATTACTGCTGTAACGAGAGACGATATTTCTGAAAAGTGGTCTGATGAAAATATATGATTTGAAATTAGAAATAAAAAAGGAATGATCATCTTCATGGGATTGTACAACAACTTCCTCCACGCTATAGTCAGAGTGAGATCGAGGAACAAGTGTGTAAAGAAATTTCAGATATAGATAAGAATAATAAGTTTGTAATAACAGGTGATTTTAATTTTCAAAATATTGACTGGGCTTACCATAGTGTTAAGGTTTAGATAGTGAAGAATTTGTTAAATGTGGGCAAGAAAATTTTCCTTATAATTTGTAAATGTTCCTACCAGGAAAGAAGCAAAGCTTGACATTTTGGGCAATAAGACAGGGCAAGTGAACAAAGTGATTGTAGTGGAACATTTTAGGTCTAATAATCATAACTCTATTTTAAAATAGTTATGGAAAAGGATAGGCCATCCATAAAAATTAAAGTTTTTAATTGTAGTAAGGTAAATTTTAATAGTATGAGACAAGGACTTTCAAAAATTGATTGGAGTAGACTGTTTGCAGGTAAAGAGGCATCTGATAATTGGGAAATTTTCAAAGGGGTGATAATGAGAATTCAGAGTCATTATGTTCCTGTTAGAATGAAAGGTAAAGTTGGGAAGATTAGAGAACAATAGATGAATAAAGATGTTGAGGTTCTAGTCAAGAATAAAAAAGAATCATGTGTTGGATTTGGACAACTGGGTTCAAATGAATCTCATAAACAGTATAAAGAGCTTAGGGGCATTCTTAAGAGGGAGATCAGGAAGGCAAAGAGAGGATATGGGATAGCCTTGGCAAATAATGTAAAGGATAATTCAAAGAGATTCTACAAAACAATGAAGAGCAGAAGAGCAACTAGAGACAGAGTAGAGTCCTTTTGCATTGAACATCAAGAGATGGGAGCAATATTAAATGCATCACTTTTTACTCTGGAGAAAGAAATAGAGGCTAGAAATCTCAGAGAATTAAATATTGATGTTTTGAAAACAGTTTGCATTACAGAAGCGGAAGTGCTGGAGGTCTTAGAAAATATAAAGGTGGATAAGTCTCTAAGTCCTGATCTAGAGTATGCCAGGACATTGTGGGAATTTGGAGAGGAAATTTCAGGGCCCCTTGCAGAAAGACCTGTGTCATCTATAGATATGGGTGAGATGCTGATGACTGGTGGGTGACTAATGTTGTGCCTTTGTTTAAGAAAGGATATAAGGAGAAGCCTGGGAACTATAGACCTGTGAGTATGACTTCCATGATGGGTAAGTTGTTGAAAGTGATTTGGAAAGATAGGATTTGTAGGCATTTGGAGAGGCAAGGTATGATTAGGTGTAGTCAGCAAAGTTTTCTATGAGGGAATCTCTCAAACTTGATTGAGTTTTTTGAGGAAGTAACCAAGAAGATTGAGAAGGGAAGAGGAGTAGACATTGTTTACTCGGACTTTAGTAAAGCCTTTGACAATGTTCTGCATGGTAGACTAATTAGTAAAGCTTGATCACATGGGATTCAAGGTGAGCTTGCAAAGTGGATACAAAATTGACTTCGCAGCAGGAAACAGCGTGATGGTGAAAGGGTGGCTTTTGGACTGGAGGCCAGCGGTGTTCCACAGGGATTGGTGCTGCGTCTGCTTTTGTTTGTCATTTATTTAAATGATTTAGATGAGAATACAGAATGCATGGATTAAGTTTGGAGATGTTACCAAAATTGATGGTACAGTGGACAGTGAAGAAGGCTATCTAAGATTACAAAGAGGTCTTGATCAATTGGGTCAAAATGCTGAAAAGTGACAGATGGAGTTTAATTTGGATAAATGCAAGATATTGCATTTTGCTATCATGAACAAAGGCAGGACTAATACAATTAAAAATAGGGCCTTGGGTATTGTTGTAGAACAGAGAAACCTAGGTGTTCAGGTACATAATTCTTTGAAGTTTGTGTCACATACAGATGGGATAGCTAAGAAGGCATTTAGTTCACTTGGCTTATTGCTCAGACCTTTGAGTTGGGACATTAGGTGAGGTTATACAATCTATTGGTGAGATCTGTTCTGGAGGACGGTGTCCAATTCTGGTCGCCCTGTTAGAGAAATGATCTTATTAAGCTAGAGGGCATTCAGAAGAGATTTACCCGGATGTTGTTGAGATTCGAAGTTTTGAGTTGCAAGGAGAGAACTGGATTGGTTGGGACATTTTTCCACTGGAGCAGAGGAGTTTGAGGGGTGACCTTGTAGAGGTTTTTGAAATCATGAGGGATATAGATAAGGTGAATGGCAGGTGTCTTTTCCCCAGGATGGGGACATGTTTAATGTTTAGGGTAGATTTGTAGCTTCGTTTGTGGATGTTGTTGTCAGTTGGCTCACCGAGCTGGTTTGTTGTTTCACAGACATTTCGTTACCCTTCCGGGTAACAGCATCAGTGCAGCCTCCGATGAAGCGCTGTTGTGTTTTCCCGCCTGTTATTTAAATTGTGGTGTCCATGGTGCAGGATTACCTCACTTCTGGTTTTTCTTTGCAATGGAACGTATATGGGGTCTATCTATTTGTGTTTATTGATGGCTTTCTTAGTGGAGAACCAGGCTTCTAGGATTTCCCGTGCTTGTCTCTTCTTCATTTGTCCCAGGGTACTAGTGTTGTCCCAGTAGAACTGGTGGTTTTCCTTTATCCTTGTGGATAGAGATGAGTGTGTCTTTTAGTTGCCAGTTGATGTTCATGTACTCTTGTGGTTAATTTCCTTCCTGTCTGTCCAATGTAATGTATGTCACAGTCCTTGCAGGGAATCTTGAATATGACTTTGGTCCTGTCCATAGTGGGTAGTTGGTTCTTTCATTCAGGTTAGCAGTTGGCGTAGGGTTGGTGTGGCTTTGTGTGGAACTCTGATGCCCAGTAGTCGTAGGAGTCTTGTGGTTAGGTCAGATGTGTTCTTGATGTAAGGTAGTGTGATGAGTGTGTCAGCCCGTGTAGTATCTTCCTGGTGTTGTTTGTGTAAATAGGCATTTTCTGACCTAGTTTTTCAGGTATTCGTTGTCTTTGACTACTTGGTGGAGGTACTCTTCTTTTTGGCATAGCTCTGTGCTGCTGCAGTGTGTTTTTGCCTGTTTAAATAGTGTTCTCACGCAACTTCATTTGTGTGTGTTCGAGTGGTTGCTATTGAAATTCAATACTTGTTGAGTATATGTGGCTTTCCTGTGTACCTTTGTTAGGAATTCCCCATTGGTCCTGCGTTCCACCATGATGTCCAGGAATGGGACCTGTTTGTTCTTTTCTTCTATTCTGGTGAATCTAATCCCGGTGACGGTGTTGTTTATTAGTTTGTGTGTCTCCTCTAGTTTGATCTGTTTAATAATGATGAAGGTGTCATCCACATCTCGTATCCATAGTTTTGGTTGGATTAGTGGAAGGGCCATATTTTCAAGTCTCTGCATCACAGTTTCAGCTATTAGTCCGGAGATAGGTGAGCCTATTGGTGTCCCATTGATCTGTTCATATATTTGGCTGTTAAATGTGAAGCGGGTGGTGAGGCAAAGGTCCAGTAGCTTCAGCGTTATCTGTGGAGATGGTGTCATTTGGGTCTTGTTCTTATTTTAGTAGCGTTGCAAGTGTTTCTGTTACTAGTGGCATGTCTATCGATGTGAATAGGGCAGTAACGTCAAATGATACCATGGTCTCGTTGTTGTCTATTCTTCTGCCCTTGATGGAATTGAGGAGCTCTTGGTCTGAGTGGATTGAGGGGGGGTGACTTGCTGACGAGGTGCCTGAGTCTCCTTTGAAGCTCCTTAGCTAATCAATGTGTTGGTGTGCCTGGCAGGGAGTCTATGGGTCTGAGGGGTACTTCCAGTTTGTGTACTTTCAGGAGGCTATAGAATCGGGGTATGTTAGTTCCTTTAGGTTTCATTCTTAGGTAATCTGTTTTGTTGATTTGTCTGGTCTGTTTAAGCCTGTTTAGTGTGCTGAGAATCTTGTTGCCCAGTTGTGGTGCCATGCCTATCTGCACTTGCTGGTATGTGTTCCCATCGGCTAGTAGTTTCTGCACCTTGGAGAGGTAGTCCCATGTATTAAGTATTACCATCATGCGCCCTTTGTCTGCTGGAAGTATTATGATGTTTTTGTCCTTTTTCAGTCCTTCTAGGGCTGTCCTTTCTGACATGTTGAAGAGTGTTGTGTTCACTTTTTCTGGTCAGTGTCGGGACTGCTGTCTGCTATGTGGCTTGTTGTGTTTCTTCATTGATGCCGTTGGTTTTCAGTGTGGCTTCCAGTGTGGTTAGGAACTCTGCCTTTTGTAAGCTCTGTGGTTGTAGTTGAATCAGCAAATTAGAACAGCTTTCTCAGTGTCTGTCAGTTTCCTATCTGAAAGGTTTCTTATGCAGGTGTCTGCCCTGATGTCGTTTTGGTGGGTTAGCTTAGCTGATTTTTCCTGAAGGATCTGTCTTTTATGGACAGGGCCAATGTCACATTCAAGATACCCTGCAAAGACTGCAACAAACATTATATTGGACAGACAGAAAGGAAATTAGCCACAAAAGTACACGAACATCAACTGGTAACAAAAAGCCACGACCAGTACTCACTCATCTCCATCCACATGGATAAGGAAAACCACCAATTTGATTGGGACAACACCAGGATCCTGGGACAGGTGAAGCTGTGAGACAGGTAAGACAAGCACGGGAATTCCTAGAAGCCTGGTTCTCTACTGAGAAATCCATTAATAAACATAGAGCCAGACTCCATATACACTCCATTGCAAAGGAAAATCTGGAAGTGAGGTAACCCAGCTCAATGGACACCAGAGTTTAAATAGTAGATGGGAAAATACAAGCACTTCATCGGAGGCTGCACTGATGATGCTACCCAGTAGGGTAATGAAATGTCTGCGGAATAATGAGCCAGCTCCGCCAGCCAACCGACTTCCAGAGGAAGTGATGGATGCCAGTACAGTTACAACATTTAAAAGACATTTAGATAAGCACATGAATAAGAAATGTTTGGAGGGATATGAGCCAAGCACAGGCAGCTGGGACTAGTTTAATGTGGGATTATAGTCAGCATGGCCTGTTGGGCCAAAAAGCCTATTTCTGTGATGTATGACTCTATGTCTCTAGATTATTAGGACATAGAGAAAATATGTCTAAACATGCAAAACATACAGAATTGTTGAAATAATCAAACCATAATCTGTGAATAATTAAAGCCCTCTTTATATAGCATTATTAATTTGCTGAAAATCCTCATGGTTTACCTCTTCTACATATATCTGCCAGATCTATGTAGATTTCTTTACCAATATGATGCCAGATGCACTTATTGCATCTGAAGTGTGTGCATATGCTCATAATGCCTATCATAGAACCTTAAGAGAATTCATAACACACAAATAATGAATATCACTGAACTCCAGTTATCTGTGTCATTAATACACTACAACAGAACTTTCCAGCGGTCTAAGCATCATGGGTTAAGGTGAGATCTCTGACAGAATTGAGCGACAAGTGCTACAAGATAACAAAATGTGAGGCTGGATGAACACAGCAGGCCCAGCAGCATCTCAGGAGCACAAAAGCTGACGTTTCGGGCCTAGACCCTTCATCAGAGAGGGGGATGGGGTGAGGGTTCTGGAATAAATAGGGAGAGAGGGGGAGGCGGACCGAAGATGGAGAGAAAAGAAGATAGGTGAAGAGGAGAGTATAGGTGGGGAGGTAGGGAGGGGATAGGTCAGTCCAGGTCAAGGTGGTGGGATGAGGTTAGTAGGTGGGAGATGGAGGTGCGGCTTGGGGTGGGAGGAAGGGATGGGTGAGAGGAAGAACAGGTTAAGGAGGTAAAGACAGGTTGGACTGGTTTTGGGATGCAGTGGGTGGAGGGGAAGAGCTGGGCTGGTTGTGTGGTGCACTGGGGGGAGGGGACAAACTGGGCTGGTTTTGGGGTGCGGTGGGGGAAGGGGAGATTTTGAAGCTGGTGAAGTCCACATTGATACCATCGGGCTGCAGGGTTTCCAAGCGGAATATGAGTTGCTGTTCCTGCAACCTTTGGGTGGCATCATTGTGGCACTGCAGGAGGCCCATGATGGACATGCCATCTAAAGAATGGGAGGAGGAGTGGAAATGATTTGCGACTGGGAGGTGCAGTTGTTTATTGCGAACCGAGTGGAGGTGTTCTGCAAAGCGGCCCCCAAGCCTCTGCTTGGTTTCCCCAATGTAGAGGAAGCCACACCGGGTACAATGGACGCAGTATACCACATTGGCAGATGTGCAGGTGAACCTCTGCTTAATATGGAAAGTCATCTTGGGGCCTGGGGTAGGGGTGAGGGAGGAGGTGTGGGGGCAAGTATAGCATTTCCTGCGGTTGCAGGGGAAGGTGCCGGGTGTGGTGGGGTTGGAGGGCAGTGTGGAGCGAACAAGGGAGTCACGGAGAGAGTGGTCTCTCCAGAAAGCAGACAAAGGTGGGGATGGAAAAATGTCTTGGGTGGTGGGGTCGGATTGTAGATGGCGAAAGTGTCGGAGGATGATGCGTTGTATCCAGAGGTTGGTGGGGTGGTGTGTGAGAACGAGGGGGATCCTCTTTGGGCGGTTGTGGCGGGGGTGGGGCGTGAGGGATGTGTTGTAGGAAATGCTGGAGACGCGGTCAAGGGCGTTCTCGACCACTGTGGGGGGAAAGTTGCGGTCCTTGAAGAACTTGGACGTCTGGGATGTGCGGGAGTGGAATGCCTCATCATGGGAGCAGATGCAGCGGAGGCGGAGGAATTGGGAATAGGGGATGGAATTTTTGCAGGAGGGTGGGTGGGAGGAGGTGTATTCTAGGTAGCTGTGGGAGTCGGTGTGCTTGAAATGGACATAAGTTACAAGCTGGTTGCCTGAGATGGAGACTGAGAGGCCCAGGAAGGTGAGGGATGTGCTGGAGATGGCCCAGGTGAACTGAAGGTTGGGGTGGAAGGTGTTGGTGAAGTGGATGAACTGTTCGAGCTCCTCTGGGGAGCAAGAGGTGGCGACGATACAGTCATCAATGTAACGGAGGAAGAGGTGGGGTTTGGGGCCTGTATAGGTGCGGAAGAGGGACTGTTCCACGTAACCTACAAAGAGGCAGCCATAGCTGGGGCCCGTGCCGGTGCCCATGGCCACCCCCTTTGTCTGTAGGAAGTGGGAGGAATCGAAAGAGAATTTGTTGAGGGTGAGGACGAGTTCGGCTAGGCGGATGAGGGTGTCGGTGGAGGGGGACTGGTCGGGCCTGCGGGACAAGAAGAAGTGGAGGGCCTTGAGGCCAACTGCATGCGGAATACAGGTGTATAGGAACTGGACGTCCATGGTGAAAATGAGGTGTTGGGGGCCAGGGAATTGGAAGTCCTGGGAGAGGTGGAGGGCATGGGTGTTGTCACGGACGTAGGTGGGGAGTTCCTGGACCAAAGGGGAGAAAATGGAGTCCAGATAGGTGGAGATGAATTCGGTGGGGCAGGAACAGGCTGAGACAATGGGTCGACCAGGGCAAGCAGGTTTGTGGATTTTGGGAAGGAGATAGAAAAGGGCCGTGCGGGGTTGGGGAACAATGAGGTTGAAGGCTGTGGGTGGGAGGTCCCCTGAGGTGATGAGGTCATGAATGGTGTTGGAGATGATGGTTTGGTGCTCGGGTGTGGGGTCATGATCAAGGGGGCGGTAGGAGGTGGTGTTGGAGAGTTAGCGTCTGGCCTCGGCGATGTAGAAGTCAGTGCTCCATACTACCACTGCGCCACCCTTGTCTGCGGGTTTGATGGTGAGGTTGGGGTTGGAGTGGAGGGAGCGGAGGGCTGCCCGTTCTGCGGGGGAGAGGTTGGAGTGGGTGAGAGGGGTGGAGAGGTTGAGGCAGTTGATGTCTCGACGGCAGTTTGAGATGAAGAGGTCGAGGGAAGTGCTACAAGGCCCATTTTGGTGTTGGGAACAACTTGCTGTATTTTAAGCTTTATGTATGCCATGGCAAGATTTCCATCAGGCACCAGTGACATACCAATTCGCATTGATGAACACTTGTTAAACACCTCATTAATATTCAGCCTCCCATTTTACCAAACTCAGCAAATATGCTCGACATGTAAAAATTTAACATAGAAAACAAAGGAAATAACTGGCAGATTCAGCTTATCACTTGCTCTGAATGAAATCCACGTTGCCATATCAAAACCGCAGCCCAGGGCACAATCCAAAAGCACCATTCACATACACCCCTCATCCACAGATTTGGCACCCTGCATCTGCCAACCCCTCATGGCCATCCTGACACTTCTGTGATGCATTACAATGCACTCTGGAAGCACAGCAAAAGACTGCAGCAGGGATGCTTGGGGAACAAGGATGGGCACCCAGCTCAAAGACTTGCCTCGCTGCTTCTCAGGACTGCTCTTGTTCTTTTAGCATTTGCTCACTTAGTGCCTACGTGCATGCACACAGCATCCTTGCACTGCCATTGTCAACTCACAAAATGAGTTTGCCTTGCTGCTAAGCAGTCTTCAGTTTTTAGTGAGTACATCTTTTAGAACGGCAGTATGTTATGTCAACCTCTTACCTCTACCATAGTGGTTGCAATTTATGGAATAAAAACACAGCAGGTATCCAATCTTAGGGAGGGGTGGAGGTGCAGTTCTGACTGAAGTTCATTCCTTGCAGCACTGCCAGCCATTCCACCACACAATAGTGATGGCACTGTTCCAGGTGGCAACTTGCAAGAGGCTGGCAGGGACCGGTGGCAAAACCTCCTATTGCAGGTCTTTCAGAAGGATAACAACTCCCCTCAGGGCCATTTCATCCACAGGACCTCTGAGTCCCTGTCAGAGAATCAAGGTGCCATCTTCGTCTTTTCCATTATATTTCAACTCTGTTTTTGGCCAAGCAAAGCAACTTTGGATTGCCAGCGTTCATTGAGGTACACAGCAACCTTTTAAAAATGGCACGGACAAAAGGAACGCCAGCCTCTTGGCCAATATTGTCCCAAGTAGAGAGCTGTTGTGGGAACCGCCATGATTATGTGAGGTGGAAATTAGATATGTGAAATACCATAAGGATGTGGTAAGTAATTAATTAGAGGTACTCGAAGAAGGGTCCCGACCCGAAACTTCAACTTTCCTGCTCCTCTAATGCTGCCTGACATGCTGTGTTCCTCCAGCTCCATACTCTGTTGACTAATTAGAGTTTGATAACATACTGAGCTTCTTGGTGAAAAACCCTCCAGAAAGCTTATGCAAATTTGACTTGGCCAAAAAAAAACCAAGATTCAGCCTTACTAGTTTGGTGATAACCATTTACAAAACAGAAACACTGATCTACACCTCATTCATACTATGGTTTATTTACATAATGATGTCAAAAGAGAAATTCTGACTTGTCTTTTTTTATTAGTTCCAGAGAAAATATTTTTGTTTATTCTCAAGAATAAATAGACACAATTGAGATTTTTATCTAAAATCCAATCCAGGCATTGTGGCTAATGTTTCCATGTGTACATATAGGACTCCAACTCCTCAGGGAGCAGCAGTGACCAGAGTTTCTTGAATTCATGTGGCTATGTTTGTTCCTCCTGTGCTGACCCTGGCTTGTCCATGTGATTTGGTGAATTGTGTGAATGACCCATTTGTCTTCAATTATAGGATTACAGAATAACACAACTGTTCTGTTTCCTTTTTAAAAAACTATTATTTGGATAAATTGAAAAATATTAGTATATTTTAGAGCAGTAATCTTGGTGCTGTCTTCAGAGGGAGCTATTTCTCAGACATTAACAATAGAGAAAGTAGTTTTAATAACATCTTTCTGATTATTGCCGGACAGAAAAGAACTGAGAAATGATGAGAGTATGTGATTGATGGCTTTGATTTTAGTGTTAGATGTAGAATCCCATGGACTATGTCAAATATTACAATATGTAGGACTCTTACAACCACTGTGTTCAAATACCTCCCATGACGTCCATTGCTGTGTGGTCTGTCACTTGAAAATTAATTGAAAACATATATGCCTTCCTTTTCAGTTTTATAATTAATCTCCTTTTAGGGTCCATAGCATATACATTTACCAAAACAGATGTGCTAACAAGACTTGTACCAACACTCTCTTGGTCTGAGTGCTCAGGTTTCTGTGGCACAATTCAATAAAATGTAGATTTCTCTTGCTACACCATGGAAAATACTCCTTGGCATTTCTTACAGTATATTTGGTTTAAATATTGTTAAGTGGTAGTACTTTGAAATTCTATTGCCAGTTTAATAATGCATAAACATATTGTAGTTTTATGATGAAGGAACCCATTCTCTGGACTTTAACTCTGGAATTTAACTCTGAGTAGGAATTAGACTGGTCAGGGTAGCAAACACCATTACCTTATGGAGTATTTCTATTTATGTGTTTAGGTTTTCTTGGGTTGGTAATGTCATTTCCTGCGTAGATGTCATTTCCTGTGTTGATGATGTCATTTCTTGTTCTTTTTCTCAGAGGGTGGTAGTTGGGCTCCAAATCAATGTGTTTGTTGATGGAGTTCCGGTTGGAATGCCATGCTTCTAGGAATTCTCGCGCGTGTCTCTGTTTGGCTTGTCCTAGGATGGATGTGTTGTCCCAATCAAAGTAGTGTCCTTCCTCATCTGTATGTAAGGATACTCGTGATAGTGAGTCTTTTCTTTATGTCGCTAGTTGATGTTCATGTATCCTGGTGGCTAGCTTTCTGCCTGTTTGTCCAATGTAGTGTTTGTCACAGTTCTTGCAAGGTATTTTGTAAATGACATTTGTTTTGCTTGTTGTCTGTATAGGGTCTTTTAAGTTCATTAGCTGCTGTTTTAGTGTGTTGGTGGATTTGTGGGCTATCATGATGCCAAGAGGTCTGAGTAGTCTGGCAGTCATTTCTGAGATGCCTTTGATGTGGGGGAGAGTGATTATGGTTTCTGGGCACGTTTTGTCTGTTTGTTTGGGTTTGTTGCTGAGAAATCGGCGGACTGTGTTCATAGGGTACCCGTTCTTTTTGAATATGCTGTATTGGTGATTTTCTTCTGCTCTTCGTAGTTCCTCTGTGCTGCAGTGTGTGATGGCTTGTTGAAATGATGTTCTAATGCAGCTTTGTTTGTGGGTGTTGGGATGGTTGCTTCTGTAGTTTCAGTATTTGGTCCGTATGTGTTGTTTTCCTGTAGAAACTGGTTTGAAGTTCCCCATTGACTGTTCGCTCTACTGTGACATCTAGGAATGGCAGTTTGTTGTTGTTTTCCTCCTGTTTTGTGAATGTTATGCCAGTAAGGGTATTATTGATGGTTTTGAAGGTTTCCTCTAATTTGTTTTGTTTAGTGATGACAAAGGTGTCATCCACGTAGCGGACCCATCAATAATACCCTTACTAGCAGAGACCCAGGTATTGTTCTGGGAACCTGAGTTAAAATCCAGTTGTGGCAAATAGTAGAATTTGAATTCAATTAAAAATCTGGAATTAAGAGTCTATGATTAGCCAGTGAAACCGTTGTTTATTATCGGAAAAACTGATCTATTCACTGATGTTCTTTACAGAAGAAAACTGTCATCCTTACCTGGGTAACATGTGACTCCAGATCACAGCAATGAGGTAGACTCTTAGACCCCTCTGGGAAATTAGGGATGAGCAACTAATACTGGCATAGCCAGCAATGCTCACATGCAGTGAATGAATTAAAATAAAAGCTCTATCAGGCTGGACAACAGACAAAATGTTTTGGAGGAGGACAAAGGCTAAGTTCCAAAGGCTGAGATGAATTCAAGAAATTATAAGTGTAAGTGGTAACACACCAAGTCTACAGTAACAAAGAATGGTTATGATTATCATGATTGTCAGGTTGTACAGTTTGGTTATATAACAGTGTTTTTCACGACCAGTCAATTATGATTGTTTAATTGGGATAGAAGGATTTAAACACAGAATTTGAAGAGAGATTGGTGCAGATTTGGGGTTGATGATAGACTCAAGGACTTTAGAGGGGAATACAGTATAGAAGGGAGCCAGAGAGGTTAGAGGAAGTAAGCAATGGATTTTCTGAAGACAGTGGTGGTACAATTATTTCGAATGCAGTCAAGGTGCAGAAGGCATGTCTCGTGAATGAGAAAAGGATATTTGTACAGCTTATGAAGAGATGCAGGGGTTCAATGCAAGGTCAGGAAGGAACCTGTGAGGAGGCTTGGTTTGGTAGAAAATATCCAAAAGGAAAGAAAGAAGCAGCAGATCAGACTGAATGGACAGCATTTATCTTGGTAAAAAATGTGCCCTTAAATTAACACAATTCCTATTCTAGCTGTTCAAGAAGGATGTGGAAAGACAATGTGCAGTAGATACACTATGCAAAGCTTGTAGAATGAAGATTCAGAAGGCTGTAAGTAGTATGATTTGTCAATCATGTTGGATGGTATTATGTTAGTTAATTTTCTGAGGCCTCCAACTTTCTTTAGCATTTTCAGCAGGTCCTTTGCATGCAGCAGTGAGTTCTTCCACCACCTCCTTCCACCCAATACGCACAACTTGCCTAGTAGGCGTTGGCTGACAGTTCTAAACATGGCAGCTTTTTTCTGTCTTATGTTGCCACAGTGGCTCATTGGTGCCTCACAGTGCCAGGGACCTGAGTTCGATTCCAGTCTTGGGCAACTGTCTGTATGGAGTTTGCACATTCTCCTTGTGTCTGTGCAGGTTTCCTCCAGGTGCTCCAGTTTCCTTCCATTGTCCAAAGATGTGCAGGTTAGGTGGATTGGCTGTGCTAAATTGCCCATAATGTCCAGGGATATGCAGACCCGGTGGATTAGCCATAGGAGATGCAGGATTACAGGGATAGGTCAGGGGGTGGGGCTGGGTAGGATGTTCTTTGGAGAGTCAGTATGGACTCTTACAGCAGTACTTCTGTTGCTGTAACTCAAAACAAAAATAGTAATCGAGAGTTTCCAGTGGGGTCAGAAATGGTTGCAACACAATTTTCTAGTTCCTGCACGCCTGAGCCCTATTAGTGGTACAAATTCCCTACTGTTGCTGAAATTAATTCATCAGTTTATGCCTGAACAGTGATTTTATTATGGGGTGTGACATTTTTAACAAATGAAACTTGCAAGATATTTCTTTGTGCATTATTTCAACACATTTGTTAAATCATTTAAAAAATTCTCATTAACTACTGAATTAAAATAACAACAAGAAAATGTTCATGCAAAGAAAGAATGCGTTCTTACACCATGCTTTTCATGACCATGGGAAGTCCCAAAGCACTTTTCAGTCAATATGGTACTCTTGAAATACACTCACTGTTATAATGTAGCAAAGCAGAGGAGCCAAGTTACATCCTATGAGATCCTGCAACTAATTGGATCAATTATGTGATACTACTTGGGAGATAAGTTCTGAGGCATGAGGCCCAGGTTCAAGTCCTACTTATTTCAGAGGTGTTTTCAGTGGCATGACGGATACTTAGAGTCACTGTCACTTCCTGTGTAGCCTTGCATCATTAATGAAGTAGACTGACAGTTATGGATGTCACGCTTGCATCTGCCTGAAGACCTTGAATAAATGCTATCAATGACCTCAATGGGCAGAAGACAGTGGAGGTTGGGCCATTACATGTTTCAAGACCTCTGTCTGTCGTGCCACTCAAAAGAAATAAACATTTGAATTCCTTCAATTTTGATTAAAAAAATTCTAATCAACCTGTTCAGAGATGTTATTACCATAACCCTGAATGGGCTCACACAATGCCAGAGTATCCCAAATTTGGTGAATACTTTTACTAAATAGTGTTTTCATTAATTATTCCGAAAACAACAGGTGAAATCTTCTGTTTTTGTTGAGTGTCTCATTCATTTGCTAAACAGGTGCTTAGACACTTGAACCGATTCAGTCAAATACTTTTAACTTCCCACTCTCACTCTCTAGAGTACCAATACTCACTTCACTCAATCTTTTCCTTCTTAACTTTGTTCAGAAATTCTTCCCAATTATTTTTAAGTTCCTAGCTAGCATCCTATCATACACTTTTTTTTCTCTCCTGTTTAATCTTTCAGTCATTCTCTGCCGTTCTTTATATTTCGGCCAGTCATCTGACCTACCATTCATCTTTATGCAGTTATATCCTTTTTCCTTGTTTGATGCTTTCCTTAAATTATTTAATTAAACATGGATGGTGCATTCTCCCTTTAAAATTTTTGTTGATTGTAGGAATATACTTATTCTCGGTATTCTGAAATATCTTTTTAAATGTCTACCACTGTGTCCCCTAGCCGAATGTAACAGTTCACATAAGCTATCTCAGCATTCATGCCCACATAGTTGTCATTATTTAGTTTCAAAATACTAGTCAATCTTCTCCCTTCCAAATTGGATGGAATATTCAATCACATACAGCTACTGATACCTAGGGGTATTTTTTTTTACTCAGAGGTCATTAATCCTGTCCATATTAAACAATGCCAAGCCTAATTGTTCTGTTAGAGATAGTAAGAAACTGCTGATGCTGGGTCAGAGATAACAGAATGTCGTGCTGGAGGAACACAGCAGACCAGGCAACATCAGAGGGTAGTGATACATCAGAAAATTGTTCTGAAGAAGGGTCCCGACCCGAAACATCAACTTTCCTGCTCCTCTGATGCTGCCTGGCCTGCTGTGTTCCTTCAGTTCCACACTATATTATCCCTAATTGTTTTCTTGTTTGGTTCCAGAATGTGTCACTCAGAAACTGTCTCAAAAGCATTCAATGAAATCCTCATCCAGGTTATTACTACCATTCTTTCACATTTTCACTTTATATGTAGAATAAAGTCACCCATGATTCTTGACATCCCTTTATGACAAGGACCCATTGTTTCTTTCGTATATCTCATCCACATTCTGGTTATTGTTAGGGACCTGAAGACTACTGGCACTAGCAACTTCTTCCCCCTATTTCTCATATCCAACAAGCCCAATTCTATATCCTGATCTCCTGAATCAATGTCATCAGGAACTTTTACAATGCCATCATTGATTAATAGTACCATCCCTCTAACTTTATCAAGCTTTCTATCCTTATTAAAAGTCATGTATCCCTCAATAATCAGGATCCAACTCCATCATCCTGTAACAATATTGCTGTAGTGACTAGGAAATCATATGTATTTATCTCAACTGAAAACATAAAATGCTGGAAATCACACAGGTCAAGCAGCATCCATGAAGAGAGAGCAAGCTTATGCTATGAGTCTATATGACTTTTCATCATAGCTGATGTGAAGTGTGGTAGGGACAGCATTTATGCAATGGAGGGGGTGTGGAGTGCAGGGGTAGAAAATGCATTAACAGTGCAAATTAAGTGATCAGAATGTGAGAATGGCAGAACAGTAATGTGTCTAACTGTGAAACTGGAAAGAACAGACAGGCCCACTGGGGTGGGGGAAGGGGAGAGAGGACATGGCGACAGAGAATTTAACAGGTAAAATTAAAAGAAATGGAAGGAATGGGAGTGAGTTCATAATCTGAAGGTGTTGAATTCAATATTAAATCTAGAAGGTCGTAAAGTGCCTAGTCTGAAGATGAGATGTTGTTCCTTCAGTTTGCACTGTGACTCGTTGGAGCATTGCAGCATGCCAATGATTGATTCATTTTATTGTCATGTGCACCAAAATACAGTGAAAAAACTTTGTTTACGAGCAGTACAAGCAGATCATAGCAAGCAGGGGATGTTCAGAACAAAAACACTCATAGAGGCATACAGGTTACATTGCAGGTTACTTTATTTGAGGCTAGAGAGTCTGTTCAACAGTCTGATAATGGCTGGGAAGAAGCTGTTCCTGAACCTGCTTGTGCATGTGTTCAGGCTTCTGTATCTTCTGCCTGATGGGAGTGGTTGTAGGAGGTCATTACCAGGTTGCGAAGGATCTTTGAGGATGTTGGCCACCTTTCTGTGGCAGCGTGTAAGTGGAGTTCATGGATGGAAGGCTGGAGTCCGTGATAGTCTGGGCTGCGCACACCACCTTCTGTAGCTTTTTATGGTCCTCAGCAGAGCAGTTGCCATGCCAAGCTGTTATGTACCTAGATGGTATGCTTTCAATGGTGCATCTGTACAGTTTGATGAGGGACCTTATGGACATGCCAAATTGCCTGAGCTGCCTGAGGAAGAAGAGGCATTGTTGTGCCTTCTTGACTGTTGCATTTACGTGGGAAGTCCAGGACAGGTTGTTGATTTTTGCTACTCTGAGGAACCTGATGCTCTTCACTCTTTCATCCTCTGTTCCGCTGATGTAGATGGAGGCGTGTTCTCCTCCATTCTTTCTGAAGTCAGTGATCAGTTTTTAGTTTTGTCGATGTTGAGAGACAGATTGTTTTCATTGCAGCACATCACCAAGCCCTCTATTTTCCTTCTGTACTTTGACTCATCATTCTTAGATATCCATCCCTCTACTGTGGCGTTGTCAGTGAACTTGCCAAGGGCAGACAAGTGACATGTAGATTGCTGTATTAAAATGACCGGCTACAGGAAGGTTGGGGTCAATTTTGTGCAGGGACTAGAGGTATTCTGTAAAGCGGTCACCCAGTCTGCATTTGTTTTCTTGTAGAGTTGGCCACATTGGGTGCAGCAAATGCAAAATACTAGATTGGAGGAGGTACAGGTGAAACTCTACTTCACCTGAAAAAACTGTTAAGGCCTATGGATGGTGAGCAGGGAAGAGGTGAAGGGGCAGGTGTTGCACCACTGAGGTTAAATAGAAAGATGCGTGGGAAGGAGGGGTGTTTCTGTTGATTGTCGAGAAATGGACTTGGATGAAATGGCCCCTGCAAAATGCAGACAGGGGAAGCAAGGGGAAGATGTGTTTGGTTGTGGCATTCTACTGGAGTTGTCTAAAATGGAAGAAATGATCCTTTGAATGTGAAGGCTGGTGGGATGTAAAGTGAGGACAAGGGGGACCTGATCATGCTGTTGTGAGTGACGGGAAGGGGCAAGGGCCGAAGCATGGGTGATAGGTCAGATGTTGTGGAGGATCCTGTCAATCACAGTGGGCGGGAGACCAATTATGAAAGAAGGAAGTCATCCATTACAAAGCCCCTGACTCCCATAGCTGCCTTCACTAAAGCTCTTCGCATCCCACATCCTGCAAAGATTCCATCCCATTCTCCCAGTTCCTTCATCTACATCGTATCTGTTCAGATGATGCCACCTTCCAAAACAGTGTCGCTGATATGGCTTCCTTCTTCCATAACTGTGATTTCACTTGCAGAACCTGCCCCTTCACCTCCTCCCTGCTCACCATCCAAGGGCCCAAACACACTTTTCAGGTAACGCAGCATTTCATCTGTACCTCTTCCAAACTGGTATTTTGCATTCGCTGCAAAATCACAAGAGGTATAGACAGGATGGAAAGCAAAAAAGCTTTTTCCCAGAGTGGGGAACTCAATTGCTATGGGTCACGATTTCAAGGTGATAGGGAAAAAGTTTAAGGAGATGTGCATGGAATGTTCTTTACGCAGAAGGTAATGGGTGTCTGGAACGCACTGCCAGTACAGGTTGTAGAGTCATGCACGATAGCATCATTTACAATGTATCTAGACAGATACATGAATTGACAGGGAGCAAAGGGATACAGATCCTTAGAAAATAGGCCAGAGATAATGGGGACTGCAGATGCTGGAGATTCCAAGATAATAAAATGTGAGGCTGGATGAACACAGCAGGCCAAGCAGCATCTCAGGAGCACAAAAGCTGACGTTTCGGGCCTAGACCCTTCATCAGAGAGGGGGATGGGGGGAGGGAACTGGAATAAATAGGGAGAGAGGGGGAGGCGGACCGAAGATGGAGAGTAAAGAAGATAGGTGGAGAGAGTGTAGGTGGGGAGGTAGGGAGGGGATAGGTCAGTCCAGGGAAGACGGACAGGTCAAGGAGGTGGGATGAGGTTAGAAAATAGGCGACAGGTTTAGATGGAGCATCTGGATCGGCACAGGCTTGGAGGGCCAAAGGACCTGTTCCTGTGTTGTAATTTTCTTTTGGTTCAGAGATAGTAGGAACTGCAAATGCTGGAGAATCTGAGATAACAAGGTGAAGAGCTGGATGAACACAGCAGGCCCCCTGCTCCTATGATGCTGCTTGGCCTGCTGTGTTTATTCAGCTCTTCACCTTGTTAACTCTGTAATTTTCTTTGTTATTTTGTTCTTCTTTGCACACAATGTGGCCTATTCTACACTCGAGAAACCGAGTGACTGCTTTGCAGAACACCTCTGGTCTGTGCACAAGCATGATATTGATCTTCCTACGGCCAGTCATTTTACCACAGCATCCTGCTTGCATTCCCACTTGTCTGTCCTCAGCATGTTGCAACACTCCAGTAAATCACAGTGCAAACTAGAGGAACAACATCTCATCTTCAGATTAGGCACTTTACAGCCTTCTGGACTTCATATTGAGTTCAACACCTTCAGACTGTGAACCCACTCCCATTCCTTCTCTTTCTTTCAGTGTTATCTGTTACATTCTTTTTCACTATGGCCTCCCTCCCCTCCCCCAGCCCCAGTGGGGCTGACTGTTCTTTGAGGTTTGGCAGTTAGGCACACTTTTGTTCTGCCGTTCTCACATACTCACACATAATCTGAATGATCAACATTTCTCCCCCAAGCACTCCACTATTGCATAAATGCTGCTCCCTCCATACTTCACACCAGCTCTATGAAGACTCAACTGGACTCAAAACATCAGTTTGCTCCCTCTCCATGGATCCTGCCTGACCCACTGTGATTTCCAGCATTTTTTATTTTCAGTACAGATTCCAGCCTCTGCAGTAATTTCCTCTTACTTTGTTTATTTAAATATGTGATATCAGTTCATTTACTTTGCTATAAATGCTGCACATAGTCAGATACAGAATCTTTATTTTGTATTTTTGTCATCCTTGTAACATCTGCTGTTGATTAATGGTGCATCCCTGGGTTTTTTCTCTGTCTTTTCCTGCCATTCACTAACCGTCATTTCCTATTTCACTATTTTTCTGTCTTGGCTCTCTACTATTTGATATGCCCTAATTTTTCATATTTAATCCCTTCTCCCACTAAAAGGGGAGAATTTCAATTCCCTAGTTTTATGTTTTGCAAGCACATTAACCTCAGCATGGTATCAGTCCTTGAGCCACGTATTCTTATGCACCAATCCGCAAGACTTTGGGTTTCAGATATGTGCCAGAGGATGACTGCTTTGTGACAAGAGCTATTTCCTCCACACATGGCAGATGACACCCTCTGGCATTTCACCTAGCAAGATCAGAGCACCTTCAATGAAAGTCTTGGAGCCATCTGTAACATACTGGAGCAAGCTATTATCTTCCTGGTACAATGGATTTTCTGCTTGGATCGCTTCCCAATCCTCACAGTATACATCCATGAGTGTGTCCATGTTTGTAATGGTCTGTTATACACTCACAAGCTAGGCATTCTGGGAGACTAGATAGAATTCACAGTCTACCTCAGGAGGAAAATGAGGAGAAAGAAGCAGTGGAAAAAAAATCACATCCAACATGTGCAATTGGACAAAGTGAGAGGCATTAGAACACAAGAACATTAGAAGTTGGAACAGGATCAGGCCATTCGGCCCTTTGGGCTCGTCCCACCATTCAATATATTCATTGCTGATCTGCCTCAGGTCTTAGCTCTTCTTTCATACCAGCTCAATATAATATCAAATCCTTTATATTTCAGACATGTGTCTACCTTCTTGTTACATATTTCAGTGATCTAGCCTCCACAATTCTTTGGCGTAGACTTCCAGACATTCATGCAATCTGGCAGAAGAAATTTCTTTGCATCCCAGTTTTAAATGTGTGTTTTCTTGATCTGTGGTGACATCCCCTAATTTAAGATTCTCCTGTTAGTGGAAACATTATCTCAACATTTGTTGAACACTTGAATTCTGAAATGTTTCAATAAGATTGCTCCTCATTCTTCTGAACTCAAATGAATAATCTTTTTGCATTGCTTTCTGAGGCTTTGTTTCAGCTGGGAGGAACTGCCCTATCTAGAATATTGACCTACAATTCTGTTTGTCCATAACAAATTCCCCATCATAAGATTCCCATGACCAATATCATTTAATAAAGGTCACAGCAAAATAGCTTGTCTGAGTAAATTTATCTGGCAACTCATAACTAATGGGGGAAAAAAATGAATGAAATCATCCGTACCCGGTGTGGCTTCCTCTACATTGGGGGAACCAAGCGGAGGCTTGGGGACCGCTTTGCAGAACACCTCCACTCGGTTCGCAATAAACAACTGCACCTCCCAATCGCAAACCATTTCCACTCCTCCTCCCATTCTTTAGATGACATGTCCATCATGGGCCTCCTGCAGTGCCACAATGATGCCACCCGAAGGTTGCAGGAACAGCAACTCATATTCCGCTTGGGAACCCTGCAGCCCAATGGTATCAATGTGGACTTCACCAGCTTCAAAATCTCCCCTTCCCACACCACATCCCAAAACCAGCCCAGTTCGTCCCCTCCCCCCACTGCACCACACAACCAGCCCAGCTCTTCCCCTCCACCCACTGCATCCCAAAACCAGTCCAACCTGTCTCTGCCTCCCTAACCTGTTCTTCCTCTCACCCATCCCTTCCTCCCACCCCAAGCCGCACCTCCATCTCCTACCTACTAACCTCATCCCACCTCCTTGACCTGTCCGTCTTCCCTGGACTGACCTATCCCCTCCCTACCTCCCCACCTATACTCTCCTCTCCACCTATCTTCTTTTCTCTCCATCTTCAGTCCACCTCCCCCTCCCTCCCTATTTATTCCAGAACCCTCACCCCATCCCCCTCTCTGATGAAGGGTCTAGGCCCGAAATGTCAGCTTTTGTGCTCCTGAGATGCTGCTGGGCCTGCTGTGTTCATCCAACCTCACATTTTATTATCTTGGATTCTCCAGCATCTGCAGTTCCCATTATCACTGATGAAATCATCTCCCTTGCACATCCCTTAATCTTGCATTTAACTTACCTGTCACCATGTTCCTAAACTGCTGTATCCCAAAGCTGTTGGTGAAAAGTTGTTGACATTCCTGGGAACAGAGGACTGCAGATAGGCTTGCTGGACAACCTCAAATAGCTCCATACTTGAAAATCCTGCTCTGATCAGCTACAGCTTCACTTGGCCTATCACTGCTACCTGACTGTTAGAGAACTACAGTGGCATTGTGTCTGGGATCACAGCATGTATCCAAGCGGTTCTTTTCAGATTCAGGTAAGTACAATTAAGAGAAGCTAATATAACAAACATTTGTTTAAATATTAATGTTTATTAAATAATAATAAAAGATTATAGAGGTAGCAATAAATAAATAGTGAATGGAAGAGAAAAGAAGAAATGCAACAAGTATCACACCTTTCTAGAACAAAGCAATAGGTCTCATGTCCTTCTGCCCGTCAGGGCATCTTGATGATGACTGGTTTGGAGGCTTAAGTTCATTTCTGGCACATTCGCGATTGCTGGCACATTCATGAGGTCCCACCTTGGAATAAAAGTCCCTCTCTCTTTTACAGTGTAACAAACAGCCAGCACAAAGAAAGCAGATACAGAAAGACAAAACTGCTGGCTGGTACAGAAACACAGATGAGAAAACTAGCTGCAGGTGTGTCTTTGACTTGTAAAGGCATGTTCACAGGACTCATTCAAGTCATCCAGCTTGTCGAGTATCATCATCAATATTGACCCTTCAGCCCATCCTGTACAATCGGCCTCAACAAAATTTGACAGCGCATGTTACAATTGCAAATGCAGTTGCAAATCAGTGACAGCTGCACAAGAACGTACAATAAGAGTAGGTTACCTATATTAGAAAATTAAAACTACAATGAAAATAACTGGCACTAATACAAAGAATACAACAATAGGATGTATCATTAACTTAATGATTGCCGTGGCTTTTGGAGACCGACATTTAAATATATATATTCCAACCTGATGCATGGTCAAGGCCATGATGGAACCAACAAATCATGCCACCTGACTGAGTCAACCAGAATATTGTCTACATTTTTATTTCAGTTAATCTGTTTTCATAATTTGCTCTATAATTCAGTTTATTCCAGATTCAGGTTCCTTCATTCGTGTTTTTTTTTTAATCCTCTAATTCCCTATCCACAGATCACCTCACCCAATAACAGTAAAATAACATCATACATGGACTCAAAATTTCTCCAGTTCTCTTCATGTATATCTGTCTTGTGGATACTTCTTCCCTATGTTTCCTTCTCACCAATTTTATGAACGATTGTCTCATTGAGTAGTAACCACCTCCAGATGCTAGCACCCCCTTTTGAGCTACAATATACATGGAATCAAACAATACAGCTCTATGTTAATCAGGCTTTACCGTCAGCTTATCCTTCTCATCTTCATTTTACCCCGGCGTTCCCTTACACCAACACTGCCTGAGTCTCAGTTCAGTCTTCTTTCTCATACACTAAATGCTCTAACGCATTACAATTTCACCTACTGGTTTAGCCATACAAATGCTCAAGATAGGATACCTATATGTTATCCAAGAGCCCTTTCACTCAGTCCACTATTACTCCTCCCAGAATCCATATTCTTTCATTTCTGTAACATTTTGACGTATTAGCCGATCACACTTTTTATTTTAATTGTAATTGTTTTAAATCCCCTTCACTAATACTATTTTCATTGTTTTAAAGTCAGTTTCTCTATGAATTTTGTGTCAGTGTCTTATTGTTTAAACTATGTTTTTGTGCTCTTCCAAGCCACACTAGTCCTTTCATCAAGTAGGTGTACATGCCTAAGACCCATTCTTCAGTGCATGTTTTTTGCCATCTCATGTTCATTGCCTCCGGGGTAACATTCACATTTGCACACTTACATTGGTATCCCAAGACCATGCCACGTGTTCTTGACTCCCACATGATATTACCACATGGTCTATATATTTTACTTCTCACTCCATGTATGATCCCTATGTTCTGGGTAGTGATCACAAACATCACCAAGAGAAAATTATCAGTTTTGTACTCTCATCTAAACTTCCTTTTCACTACTGTAAGACTTTAAACTGAATTGCCACTATTATTCTAATTTTTTTGTCTTCTGCCACCAGTCTCCACCCTTAATTTTTTCATCTCATCCAATTTTCCAACTTAACTATTACCAGCATATCTAATTCCAGAGATCTGTAAAGATTTATAGACCATGGAACATAATTTTATAATATTTTAAAACACAAGTTAAACATTTCTGTTTGATTCAGACACAACATACTTTGTTTATTTGCTTTCTAAGATGACCCACTTTTTAAAAATGTTACTTGATGATTAGATATTTGGCATATTGTTGTGTAAAAATTGTCCAAATTCAATATTCTATTTACTCCCTTGAAGCTACTAACCATTTTCGTGCATTGAACCCATTGAGACTGTGTGCATGCGTATTATTATTTCCCAGAATCCCTTCAAATTTTCACATAACTATTCCACTTAATGTTTTAGAATACCCAGCATGTGAGTCTTAACATAAATTGTGTCATGGTGTACTTAAGTGTATCCAGGCTCAGAAGTTTTGAGATTCCTGACACTCTCACTACCATCAATATTTCCACAGTACTTCCCCAACAGTGAAATGTGTTATTGATGAATGGCCTGATGGGTTGGAGGTGTCTAATCCGTCATTGTATTGTGATGTTGAAATTGTGCAAATGGGTTCAGCCTTCAGTATCTCCAATTTCTAAAAAAAACTAACAAGTTCTGTCTGTTCCACAAAAAGCAGAATGGGTTAATTAGTATTAAATACTGTGGATTCAAAGAGGGAATGGAGCATAAACTCCTGCACGTAATTATGTCATCCATCTCGCCTCCTCCTTGAAGGAAGGAAAAGCCCTCCCATTGTCAAATTTGCCTTTCCTAAACTCCTCACCCACAGAGAGCTGTATTTTCAACATTCCAATACTCCTATCACTTGAATCTTATCATCCGGAATTAAAAATTCATTCATGTGTGTCAAAACAATATTTGGAAGTTCAGTCTGGCCAGAAAATGAAATTCCAAGCATTGTAATTTCTGGGATTAAAATCTACTCAATATTCTTTTTGTCTTTATTTTTTCCCAATTAATGTTAATCACCTATGTCCCATTTCAAGAAATGAATTCTTACCATACTTTAAGATACTAATTCAAGATCAATAATTTGTCGCAGATTTTTGCTTTACACAACCATTGATGGTTTCTTAAAAGGACATTACATTAGCCGTACGTGCGCCACACTGAAAGAGGCACACAACATATGTTCAAATCACCAGACATTCCCAAAATTCAAACTAAAATTCAAAGAATCCCCAATTCTCAAGCTCCAGGGAACCAAAAGACACAAGTTGTGCAAGATGACATTTAGCAACCAACAAACAAAGGTGCATTGAAACTAGATTGCACTTCTGTATGCTTGAAAATATTCTGAATGGCATTTTAAGATCATTGTGCGATTATTTCCAACATTGCTCATTAAGAAACGTATGGTCTTGAGCCAATTGATTTTTGTACAGAACGTGGCGTTTCATTGATTTATACTATGTTTCTCGGAATGGAGACCTTTCTTAAGTGAGCTGCACTGGTGCCAGATTGAATCACTTTCAATAATGCAGTTTGTGCCTCTTCTACATTTGCAAAGATTTGGTAGTGATCTTTTCAGTTTTTGGAAAATCAGGAGCAGGAAGAGGAGTACAAGATGCAGTAGCTGGATATCCTTTTTGAGAATATTCCCTTATATTCTTTAGCTCTTTTGATACTAACGGAAGTTGTCTGTTTCAGTTTTGTAATTCCAAAAGTGCAAAGTGTTCATTCTCTGGTACAATAAATGAATCTTTTTTTAAGGTTACCATTTATCACAGTATCAGAAATCTTTCTAAGCCATTCTTTGTTTTGCCCTGATTGAATAGTTTCCACTGGAGAACTGTGTAAGGTCTCGTCTTTCTGTACAGGCTTCTGAATGATGGGTTTGAATTTCTTGACAGGCCCAAACATGTTGGTGTTGGGTTTGATATTGAACCAACCTGTTTGAAAGGAAGGTGAAGGTTCTGACTGCGTTACAAATACTGTTTCAGTAATGGGGAGGGCACAGGAGATATTGTGGGCCACTTTGAGGCACATAAATTATGTGAAATGCAATTACCTTGCTTCATAGCAGTAACATGCCTTTTAACAGAATCTGAAAATCAAGGTGTAATTGGATTATTGCGAAGGTCATAGATGTGTTAACTGACTGATCACATGGAGTACAGGAAATCTTGACATCTTTCATGGAAGGTAAATGCGTTTTACTTTGCAGAATCTGCCTATTTGCAGTGGGAAATTGCTTGTTAGTAGGAAAGGCATACACATCTTTTAACGATTGGACTCTGATTTGGAACAGCTTTAGCTTCCTTGTGTATTATCATTTTTTTCACCATTTTCTGTGTTAGAGTGGAGTGCAAACCCTGTCTTCTATTGGTTTTCCTTTCCTCCCACCATATCGCTCTTGATCTCTCTTACTCATAGAACATAGAACATTACAGCACGGTACAGGCCCTTCGGCCCTCGACGTTGTGCCGACCTGTCATACCAATCTGAAGCCCATCTAACCTGCACTATTCCATGTACGTCCATATGCTTGTCCAAATGCTTTGGAGAGCAGTGTGTTCTCCATATATTGTACATGGCACCCGTAGGTATTCTGTCTATTTCACTCCTTTCTATTCCTGCTTTTAGTAATGCCAGAAATGTTTCCCTTCTGGTTATCTTATGTTTCATCTTCGAACCCACACCATTTCCAACTTGTTGACCCTGTTTGTTGCTTGCTGGGGTGGACTTCACTCTTCCCTTATCAGCCTCCATATTTTCTAACTGGCCTAACAGCAACATACCTATCCCACTGCCTGTCCCCGGGCTGGCAGGGCTAACAGGGCACCTCCCATCCAGCCTGGACCACTTTGCATTAGCTGGCTCCTCATTCCAGCTGTGAAGGGTTCCTGGTCTGGACCCTGAAACTGTGGAGAATACACTTGTGTAGCCGAATTCATCAAATGTTTTATACCTTCTGGTATGCTTTCTCATTTTTCAACATCACCTTCCCAGTCTATTGGGGAAGGGTAGTTGCTTCCTACTGCTAATGTCAGTGTATTCCACCATGATCCAGTTTGCCCTATGTTTTTGAAGATACTATTCACATGTGAATCAACACTTAGTGCTCCCAGATTCCCTCACTCAGTAGCACTCAGCATTAAATGACAGGACCCTGGTCCCATCACTATGCCAACGAAGAGGCCAAGGGTTCGTCCGGCTTCTGCTTAAAGCGTGACCCCAAATCCTGCAAATCAGACATACAGTAATCTCTCACCATTCTTGAATTTTTGTGGGTTCCGTCTTCCTATCTGTTTTGCCGTATTTGTTATTAGGGGTTGTGCTATTAGTACCTTCTCAGTAATGGCTCCAGAGGTGGAGCATCCACTTCCTGGTCTGTTTATTCAGACTCTGAATCAGATGAATACCAAATTTCTCCATCGCAATGGTCGGGGTCCCATTGTGAGGTTGATAATGCACGCACTTTGACAGGGTCAACTTTCCAATTGTGCCAGTTTGCTTTCTTTTTCTGCTGTACTGTCACCAGACAGCATACTAGCTGGTAACAAAGTGTGAAGCTGGATGAATACAGCAGGCCAAGCAGCATCTCAGGAGCACAAAAGCTGACGTTTTGGTGAAGGGTCTAGGCCGGAAACATCAGCTTTTGTGCTCCTGAGATGCTGCTTGGCCTGCTGTGTTCATCCAGCTTCACACTTTGTTATCTTGGATTCTCCAGCATTTCTGCAGTCCCATTATCACAGCATACTAGTTGGTTCTGGCTTTCCTCTGCCTTCTCAGCTCTTTCTTGCACTGTCTTAACTGCTTCTGTTAAAATAATATTTGGCTGTTCTGCTGCTAGCAATGCAGCCTGAAGCTGCCTGTTTTTGGCCTGGCACGCTTCCAATTCCCTTTGAGAATGCAAAGCTGTTATCAACATCCATCCCATTTGCTGTACACTGCCCTTTCTTTTGGGGAAGCTTACTCCTGTAAGTAGTCATGAGCACAGCCTGTATGAATAATCCCCCATTCCTGCGGGGATCCTAACAGTTCTAACAAGTTAGCTACAGACCTAAATCCAGAATCTGCCACATTCCATCCTAGAATACAGAAGGTCTCTGGAGCATTAGGTTGCCTTTCCATTCTCTTATATATTTTCCTGAATCCCATTCCTTGTCACCAAAAATGTCCTGGAACACAACGTGTATCCAAGCGGTTCTTTTCAGATTTAGATAAATGTAATAAGAGAAGGCTTGCCTAACAGCAATTTGCTAAAATATGAATGTTTATTAAGTAATAATAAATTATTATAGTGGTAGTAACAAATGAATAATACATAGAAAAGAAAAGAAGAACAAGTATCATGCCCTTCTAGAAAAAAGCAACAGGTCTCGTGCCCTCCTGCCTATCGGGGGCTTCTCGATGATGGCTGGTTTGGAGGCTTAAGTTCATTCCTGGCACATTCATGAGGTCCCAACATGGAATGAAAGCCTCTCTCTCTTATACAGTGTAACAAACAGCCAGCGCAAAAAAAGCAGATACAAAAAGACAAAACTGCTGGCTGGTACAGAAACACGGGTGGGCAAACAAGCTGCAGGTGTGTCTTTGGCTTGTAAAGGAATGTTCATAGGACTCTTTCAAGGTCATGCAGCTTCTCGAGTATCATCAACAATTTTAGCCCTTCAGCCCATCCTGTACAATCTATTTTCTCATGCAGCTGTCGAATATCATTAACTTTTAGCCCTTCGGCCCATCCTATATGCATTGGTGAAATGACAGTGGTGGGAATGTTGTCCTTCTAAGAAAGGACGGCAGAGTAATGCTCAATTGTGCCACGCCATTTTCCGGGGTGGTGTTTCAAAATTGCTTGCAATCTGCCTGAGCTCAGATCATGTTTTGGTGTGAGATCTGTAGAAAGGAGAAGGACAGAATGTTATATGAGTCTGAGTGACGTGGGCTATGGTGAAATGTTAGTGTAGTATCAAAATGAGAAATCCACTTAAACGGATCTTGATTGTGGGAGCAACTTGGTCATGTTTTATGCTTTTCACAAGCAGTATGGCAAGTTACATGCTAGTTAGCAGTAAATTGCCAATTAAGAGTGATTGTTGCTCTTTATATGCCTCATTTTTAACCCTACACACCTCATTATTATTCAGATTTCTATCTTAATAAACTCAATGACAAAATAGATCAGAAATTTCAGGATGGAAGACATGAGTGGGGGCCTGGTGGATTCAGCTCATTACTTGCTCTGAACAACTTCTATGATGCTCAGCACCAAATTGCACCTCACAGCATGATCCTTGGTCACTAACCCTCATCCATGGGCATTGGTAGCTGTTGGATTATCTAACACTTTACTTGCTTTTACTGGTGATTAAACTAGTATTAGATTTTGTTTCTACTTCCTTTCAGTGGTCTAATCTTCCACGCAATGAGGAATTTCCGCAACTAACAATAGCTGCAGTTGCTGTTGCAGCATCTCCTTGGTGAAATAAATAGACAACTTCACCCTTTCTTCACTTATTTCAAGAAAGGTATGATTCTCTTCTCCCATTATTTGTAGCGTCTCTTTTAAAAGAAATGGCAATTCTGCGTTATCTTTTTGTAGTACTAAGTCTGGAATGTCTGTGCTGGATTCCATGATGAATTTTAATGTCTCTGGTGTCCGATAACTTAAGAATATTTAAAGTCACACACAGAGCTTCACTTAATAAAGAAGTGCTAGGGTAACACCTGTACAGGGTACAGATTGGATAAACATCATGGTAGTATTGAAAAAACTTGGAAAGTGAGGATATGCATCGATGCAAAAGATCTCAATGATGCTTTGAAGAGATCTCACTACTTCATGCTAAGCAGTGAAAAAAATGTTGTCAGACTTATCAAGACAAAGGTCTTTACTGACCGCAATGTGAAGTATGGTTGCTGGCAATTGATGTTAGATGAAGGCAGCAATTTTGTAACTGCATTCCAGACACCATTCAGGAGATATAAGTGATTGTGCATGCTGTTGGTAATTCCAATCTGTGGAATAGGATCAATACATAGCATAAGATAGTCAGTAATCTTATTGGAGCACATGCTTTTGTTGATGATCTACAAATCTATGTATATGGAGATACAATGAATGTATTAGATTATGCTTCAACTCCATATTTCATAAAACCTCATTACAATTATAAGACAATTCGTCAGTGGGGGAACACCTCAGCAGTCAAGCACATTTGACCTCTAATTTTCAGATAGCATCCTCCAAGGTGGACTTTGAGATACACAACAACTTTGCTGAACAAAATTGCTGAGTAGAGGCTGATAGCCAAATTCCATAATCATGAGGACGGCCTTAGCCATGATCTTGGGTTCATATCAGATTACAAGTGACCCCACAACACTGTATGATCCCAAACACACCCACTCACACATGCACACACATACACACACTTACTCACACAAACACACACGCACACACACATGCACACAACTGCACTCTTACACAGACCCTCTCTCACGCACACGCACTTACACATATACTCTGTCACACACATGCACGCTGTCACACTGACACTCTCTGAAGCACAAACACATGCGCAACTCTCTCTCTCTGTCTCTGTCTCTCTCTCTCACACACACACACAAAAGCACCTGAATTATTTCATTAGACAGATTCTAGGCAAGCTCTCAATCCTAACATGCATTGTCGGATCTGAGATGTCACTTCTTGTATGCATTGATAAAACCTTTAAGAATCTCAGGACAATGATGTGAAAGGAATCTAGATTTTGCATTTTAATCAGTAGTCTCCTTCCTATCCAATCAAAGATTCGACAAGGGACAGCCAGTTTTAAGGTTGCTACCTTTCTGCTTATAAATTCTGATTCATGTACCCTGTCTCTCCCTCACTACATCTGAGGAAGGAGCTAGATCTGACAACTTGCATTTTCAAATAAACCTCTTG
Source organism: Stegostoma tigrinum (assembly GCF_030684315.1). Classification (NCBI taxonomy): domain Eukaryota; kingdom Metazoa; phylum Chordata; class Chondrichthyes; order Orectolobiformes; family Stegostomatidae; genus Stegostoma; species Stegostoma tigrinum. The sequence continues at coordinate 56,928,335 of NC_081356.1, read as the reverse complement.
GACTATTACCTGGTGTTGTATGATTTTTTTTTACCTTGCCTCTTAAATATCTGCAATATTACATAATCAGAATATGGTGCAATTGCTTGATAAAACATGATACATAAATCTGAAGCAAAACTGGACAAGAAAAGATGCATTTGAAGATGGCTGAAGTCGAGCGCAAAGGTGTACGCAGACAACAAAAGGACATTTCCCAGATCCCAGTATGGTAAGAGCTGTAGCAAGGATGCAGTTACCAATGGGACTGAAAGTGGGGCAATTATTTGTTAGATTCATTAACTTCCAAACAAAGTTCTTGCCTCAGCTCTATTTAAGAGAGGCCTGTTGAAAGTGCACAGCTAGTAAGCTGTGTACAGTCAGGGAGGAGAGATCATGTCTAGAGTTAAACACAGCCAGAGTAAATACATTGTTCAGGGAATTTGGAGGCAGCATGGGAATTCAGTGCATAGGGGAAAAGGTGCTTTTTTGTTGGGTTATAGCTTGTAAAGTTTTTTTTTAATGGAATAACTGAAGAGATCATGGCCAAGGGCCCAGCAACAAAAGAATGACATCCCAGGTAAATTTTATATTCATTGGTTGGTAATAGCTACTAATTTGACTATCTTTTATTCGTTATTTTCAGATTGAACGTAAATAAGGGAAATATTTGCACGTTACAAACTAAAAGACCAGCAGGATTTCTTTTTTAAAAATCAAGATCTAAGTAAATTAGGTAGAGATGTAGTGTCAGGCAATGTGTTGCATGATGTGGGGATCTTGTGGACTCCATTGTGGCTCATAGTGACCACATTTGTAGCAAGTTTTGGTTACTTGAGGAACTGTGGTTCAAAATTGATGAGGTCAGAAATCAGACGACATCAGGTTGTAGTCCAACAGGTTTATGTGAAATCACAAGCTTTTCAGAGCATCAGGTGAAGTGAGAGGGAAGCATACAGGCACAGAATTTGTAGGCACAGAGATCAAAGACAGAGAGATCGAAAGATTGTACAAATGGTGTGAGTGGAGTGTCAAATAATAAGTCGCAGCAGGTTATCAAAAGTTCATGTTGCACTACATGTGACCCCACCACACTGTTTTGCATCTGTAAAATCTTCTTTACTGTCCTATTTTGACACCTTCACCTTGTTAAATTGTTATGATCTCTCTACCTTAATTAGTTTGGATTACTTATTACTACGGTTAAACTCTCGGCATGGGAATCTTATACCTATCATGTTATTATAGTCAAGCAGCATCAGGGGAGCAGGAAAGCTACGTTTTGTTTCTGGACCCTTCTTCAGAGAAAGGGATCCTGGAGAAGGGTCCAGACCCGAAAGGTCAGCTTTCCTGCTCCTCTGATGCCGCTTGGCCTGCTGTGTTCATCCAGCTCTACACCTTGTTATCTCAGATTCTCTAGCATCGGCAGTTCCTACTATCTCCGGATGTTATTCTAGTCATTTGATTTGTGACCAGCACCACCTTATTTTTTAATTTTTTTGTAATTATCTGTCTGTTTTATTTAATTAGATTATAGGCCATCCCTTACTTGATGTTCAGCAGCTGACACTTCTACATCAATATACTGTATCTGCTGTTCCCGTTGTGGCCTCCTCTACATCAGGGAAGCCAAACGGAGGCTTGGGGACCACTTTGTGGAACACCTACACTCTGTTTGCAACAAACAACTACACCTACCAGTCGCAAACCATTTCAATTCAACCCCCCCCCCACTCCTCGGACGACATGTCCATCCCGGGCCTCCTGCATTGCCACAATGAAGCTACCTGAAAGATGCAGGAACAGCATCTCATATTTTGCTTGGGAACTCTGCAGCCCTAGGGCTGCAATGTGGATTTCACAAGCTTCAAAATCTCCCCTCCCTCGACCACATGCCAAAACCAGCCAAGCTAGTCCCCGCCTCCCTAACCATTCCTCCCACCTCAAGCCCCACCCCCACCCCCTACCTACTAACCTCATTCTGCCCCCCCACCCGACCTGTCCATCCTCCCTGGACTGACATATCCCCCCCAACTCCCCAACTACATTCACCTTCACTGACTCTAACCTCGCCTCTTTGACCAGTCTATCTTCTCTCATCCTATCTTCTCCTTTATCCAAATTCTATTTGCCTCCCCCATCTCCCTGTTTATTTCAGAATCCTCTTCCCCTCCCCCATTTCTGAAGAAGGGTCCCGACCTCAAACATCAAGCTTTCCTGCTCCTCTGATGCTGCTTGGCCCGCTGTGTTCATCCAAATTCACACTGTGTTATCTCAGATTCTCCAGCATCGGCAGTTCCTACTATCTCTGGAATCAGATGAAGTGGTTTTATAATTGAGTATAAGTAACTACAAAGGCATAAACGAGGAACTGACCAGAGTTGATTGGAAGGGGGCGTCTAGCATACAGCAGCAATGGCAAGAGTTTCTGGGTAATTCAGGAGAAATTCATCGCATGGAAGAAGGAACATACTAAAGGGAGGATAGACAATAGGTGCTGGAGTAGGCCATTCGGCCCTTCGAGCCAGCACCACCATTCATTATGATTATGGCTGATCATCCACAATCAGTATCCTGTTCCTGCCTTATCCCCATAACCCTTGATTCGACTATCTTTAAGAGCTCTATCTATCTCTTTCTTGAAAGTATTCAGACAGTCAGTCTCCACTGCCTTCTGGGGCAGAGCATTCCATATATCCAACACTCTCTGGGTGAAGAAGTTTTACCTCAACTCTGTTCTAAATGGCCTACCCCTTATTTTTAAACTGTGTCCTCTGGTTCTGGACTCACCCATCAGTGGGAACATGCTATTTTATGGTCTTATTGTCTTATTTGTCATCAGAGTGTGAATCTTTATTGAAGGTCACTTCTAAGGATCCGTTGTGATACTGGGGCACAAAACATGAAGCAGCTTTCACGCAATTCAACCAGCAACAACAACACGCACACATCCCATTAAAATGATTGAATGTTTTAATGATTATGGTTGAATGCTTGTGCAGGTTCAGACTAATATGGAACTGACTAGAATGAATTCACATTTTTAGAGCGTCAGAGATCATTTTCTTTGCAGGCCATGCATCTTGGATAAATTTAACTGCAGATGACTGTACAAATGTATTTTTTTGTTTTTTATTTGTTTTTTGAAAAGGTTGATCTTTGGAAAGGTGCAATTTAAAAAATACATGCTTGTGGTTTGCTACAGTTATGCGGCCTCTGTTGTAATCTTTTAATTTTAGAATAAGTAGCCATTAAAGACATGCCATAAACTAAAGATGGCAGATGGAGAATAATCTGAGCAAATGTGAAGTTACTTTCTTTGATAGCAAGAGGAGAAAAGCAGAATTTTTTAAAGGATGTAAAACTTCTAAATGTTGATATTCAGAAAAAAGTTGGTGTATTCATGCAGAAGACAGTAAACATTTATGTAAACAAGCAATTTGGAATGCAAATAGCATGCTGAACTTTACCGCAAATGATTTGAGTTCTGGAACAAAGAAGTCTTGCAATAATTATGCTGAGTGTTGGTGAGATCACACTTAAAATGCTGTGTCAAATTTAGCTTTCATATTTAAGGAAAGACAAACTTACTTTGGAGATGGCACACAAAAGTTCAGTAGATTTGATCATGTGATGTGAATCTTGTTCTATAAGGAAACAGTCCGTGAATTGGGCTTATATTCTCTGGATTTTAGAAGAATGAGAAGTGATCACATCAAAACATAAAAGATTAGCAAACGGCTTGTCAAGGTAGTCACTGAGAAACTGTTTTACTTGGCTAGGTGATCAACACTGGGACATAGTCACAGGATAAAATGCTGACTATTTAGGAATGAGGTGAGGAGAAATCTCTTCACTCAAAGTTGAGAATCTTTTAGAATTCTGTACTCTAGATAGAGTTGTGTAAGTTTCATCATTGAATATATTTACAGCTGATACAAACAGATTTTTGATTTTTCAAGCTAAGAAAATATATGGGGATTGGGAAGGAAAATGGAGTTAAGGCAGATGAAAAATTGTAGTGCATGATGGAGTAGGCTTGAGTAGCCGTATGTCCTACTCCTGCTCCAACTTTCTTTTATAGTAATCAGATATGCTCCTCTGAAATTGATTGAATGATTAATTATTAGAATACATCCATTACAAGAGAAAAAATAAATACACATGTCAACAGAATATCTAGATGTAATCAGGTAGATCCAAATTTTATCCAGATAATTTAGTGAACTTCTTTTCAGGTAAATTATTTGGTGTATTTTATTTTTTTGGCACTATTTATTAAGAAAATCAGTATTATATTTAAATGTGGAAGAATTGTGATTCAAACTGCCTGAGATGTCAAGGCTGACAGCAGTACCTTAGCAGCAGTCAAGGTTTTTACAAGAATTCCAAGCATTTTTTTCTTGCTCAGTGTGTGATGTTATTATTTTGAGAGTCAGTTCCTGAGAGTATTGATTCATATTAGCTTGTAAAGGCAATGTGGACTCTGTGACCAATTGAAAACAGTGGGACTTCACTACTAAGTCTTTGAGCATTTTAGATGGCTTCTATAATTACCTGCTGAATAAGTTATAAATGTAACTGTATCACTATCAGTTTCTTTAGATCCTCAAAGTTATTTTGAGCGTGGGGTTAAAAGGGGAGAGTTTTCATTTGCTACGTTCCCAGAAGTGGGCAGGCACATTTCTAATTGCTGACTTGTATTGTAGGGGGACCTCCTGTTATTTTCCAGTGTTCAAATCTACACACTGGTGCTTCCAAGGGAGTTTGGCCCATGAATGGCAAATCAACAGGTTGTGTTAGGGACTGGTGAGGGGATGGGTTGGGATACTGAATGTCTGACACTGAAGAAGGAAGAAACTACAGCAGTGCCTTAAAGGGGCAATGGCATTTTTTGTGTCTTGCAAGTGCAATGTTTTAAAATTGTTTTTGCTTTAATTTTAAAGATGCAAAAGAGAATACAAAAGACCCTGGAACCAGAAACCTTCTCTTGGAGTCATAGAGTCATACAGCATAGAAATGGATCCTTTGGTCCAACCAATCCAAGCCAAACATAATCCCAAACTAAACTAGTCCCACCTGCCTGCTCCAGTCCCAAATCCCTCTAAACCTTTCCTATCACGTACTTACCCAAATGTGTTTTAAACAATGTAATTGTATCCACATCCACACATCCTCAGGATGTTCATACCACACACAAACCACCCACTGCAAAAAAATTGCCCGTCTTGCCTTTTTTAAATCTATCTCTTCTCACCTTAAAATTGTGCCCTTGGTCTTTAAATCTCCCATCCTAGGGAAAAGACAACCACAATTAACTCTATCTGTACTTTTCATTATTTAAAAACTTCTAGCAGATCGCATCTCAATCTCTGATGCTCAAGTGAGAAAAGTCCCAGCCTATGCAGTTTTTCTTTATAACTCAAACTTTCATACCTGGCAACATCCTGGCAAATTTCTTCTGAACCCTCTCCAGCTTATTAACATCCTCCCTATAACTAGGTGACCAGAACAGGACATAGTATTCCAGAAGAGGCCTCACCAATGTCCTATATAACTTTAACATGACTTCCCAACTCCTATACTCAAAGCAGTGAAGGCTAGTGTGCCAAACGCCTTTTTAACCAAGTAGCATCAGAGGAGCAGGAAAGTTTGATATTTTGGGTTGAGGCCTTTCTTCAGAAATTTCTGGGTTCATTGATTTCTGAAGAAAGATCTCGACCTGAAATGTCAAACTTTCCTGCTCCTCTGATGCTGCTTAGCCTGCTATATTCATCCAGCTTCACACCATGTTATCTCAGATTCTCCAGCATTGGCAGTTTCTACTATCTCTGTAAGCCTTTTTAACCACCCTGTCGACATGTAATGCAAACTTCAAAGAATTATGTACCTGCACGCCTAGGTTCCTCTGTTCTACAACACTACCGAAGGCCCTACCAATAATTTTATAAGCTTTGATTACTGTACCAAAATGCAATACATTGCATTTATCCAAATTGAACTTCATCTGCCATTTTCACCCATTGACCCATTTGAGCAAGATCCCTTTGTAATCTTAGAAAATGTTCTTCACTGTCTGCTATGGCACCAATTTTGTTGCTGTCCGCAAACTTAGTAACTATGCCTTGTATATCCTCATCCAAGCCTGGAGATATTACAAGACGTGAAGATGAAGCCATTTTTGGTGTGAAGGGCATCCTTCTCTGCAACTGTCAGACCTGCTAGGGAAGGTGAACCAGAGCATGTGTTTACAAACTTAGACAGGACTTACATGTAGATGAGCTATACTGCATTGAAGATGTTCAGTCTTATGTTCTTGTATTACAACAACTCATGCTGACACCTAACAAAATCGAATACCCACTTGGAAGAAGGAAAATGGAGGAGTTAGAATACCACCAGGCCTTAAAAAAAATGCCTTGAACTTCCCATCGATTGGCTTTCCCTGCCTGTTGCAGTGTCAAAATCCTGGAACTTGCTTCCTAAGGCAATTTGTGTCAACCATCAGCACCGCAGTGGTTCAAGAAACAGTTCACCTCCACCTTCTCATGGGCAACGAGGGATGGGCAATAAATGCTGGTCAGCAAGCAATGTCCATGTCCCATGAATGACCAAAAAAAAACCTGAACAAGCTATCCCTGCAGGACGACACTCAAAACTGGTTGAGATATCTATCTGTTGTCAGTGTGCACCTCTGGGCTGTGAGATTTTCCATTATTTCCCATTGACACCCTGTCTATTCACTGTAGAATGTCAGCTAGTGGGAACTCAGGATCAGGATTTATGCCATTTAGATTAAACCAGGCTCAGCTTCATTTCGGAAGCAGTCAGTGTGTTTCTCAAGACACAGTCCCAAATCTACTTCAGGAGCCGATGTAGAAATAGGATTTTGAGGGAGCCAGAGGATGTTAAGCGTGGATGAATATTAGTCGTCTTATCTCAATTCAAGGATAATGTCTACTTGGGGTTATGAGTGTCTGTTTTTTATCTTCATTTGATTGTGCAGGTTGATTCTTGAATGTTGCTCTGGTAAGTTATCCCTTGAGATAGTCAGATCTAATCAGCTAGTCAGGTCTAATAAAATGAGGAGATTTGCTGAATTGCTATGATCTTGTAAGTTAGCCCTCCTCACTTCATGTCAAGCTCTATCATTAGGGGAATGGTGGAGTACAGTATTATGAGAATGTCTGCCATGAATATGCGATTGCTTTCAAGGATCTTCAGAACGGCTCCTAAATGAGCCTATAGAGACCATGACCATGCCATGTGATGTTTGGATACAGTCCTCAGCATGATGACACTGAATGCCATCGAGGTTCCAGAAATGCCCATGGAAAGGTAACCACCAGCTCTCCAGCCAATGGATGAGGCCGCACTTACTGTCTTTAAATTCAACTCAGTGTCCAACTGATCACATGCTGAATGAATCAGCAACCCCACCACCAGACATTCTGCCTTATGTCCCAGTTGTTGTGTTGACCCCAGTGGTCATTGGTGGAGGCCTTGGAGGAATTTGGAATCCAGAGGGCAGATACCAAAAGTATCTCTTAAACCATAGCAGGACTGAGCAGTATGCTTTGCCTTTGTTGAAACCACATGCAAATGTAGAACCTGTTGAATGTCTATTGTAGTTCCTAAGGATGCATTGTTGGGACTGACATACATTGCCAAGTTTCATTCCTTTTATTATGACATGTAATTTATTGATCAGTGCAATGTCATGCCCATTGTTTACTGCCAAATACTAACTCACCTTTTCATTCGTTTCATTCCGAATGTCAATACATGATGTGACCCAATAGGATATGTGCATTGGGTGGACACTTGTACTTAGAGCTGCACAGTTCAGAAGATGAGTCTGGTGATACAGTGGCAAGATTTAGTAGTGAAGGCAGGCTGTATTGTTGTCCTGTCTGAATCATCAGTGGCTGACTGTTTGCACTATGAGTAATCCCTTGCAAATATTTATGTAGCTATTCTGGCAATGCTGTCTTTCTTCTATCTCTCTTCTGTCTTTTCAATATTGTCCTCAACTGAAGATGATTGATGAGAGCCTTTTCCTGTTCAACAACAGTCTGTTGTTCAAAGTCGTACAGGACAGAACACATTACTATTATTTTGGAGATCATCACTGGAGTTCTGAAGGATGACTCTCAAACTTATTTAGTCATGTGAAGTATTATTTCAATCTAGTTTTTCGAATGACACACCTGGTTGTTGTATTATATCTTATAATCAGTGTGTCAGTAAACTTAAAGAGATGTTCATGATACTGTAACACAGCATGTGATTTTATGATATAATGGTCTGAAATGTCAACTTACTGGGGATCACTTGAAGAATGAAATTATTGAAGGTGTGATAACAAAGTGTGAAGGTGGATGAACACAGCAGGCCAAGCAGCATCTCAGGAGCACAAAAGCTGATGTTTCGGGCCTAGACCCTTCATCACAGAAGAGGCGTGCTGTGTTGTGTAACTCCTTATTGGATCTCGCAATACCATGTTATCCATGCCTAATTCCTGTTGCTACATAAAATAACATAAACATTGGTACATTAGGTAATTACCCTGCTGGTGGCAAGGCCTGCAATATTGGTTATGTCGCTCTCCCTTGTGCTCGATGAAAACTCTTGTTTGATGTGGGGCTGCTTTAATTGCCACATGTGCACAGTTGATGTAGGGCTATATCTGCCAAAATTCGACTGTGTAGGCTACTGTGAGTGTCTGGTTATCCTGTCTATTGTTATCTCATTTATAGAATTCCCAACACAAGCAATCCATCGAACACTTGCTATGTACATGCTGGAAGGCTCCAGATGGATCTGTTAGTATCCAGGAAAAATCAAAAGCGAGGAAAATTAAAGGCAGTGGTGATTTTTACAACCATAGGCAATACGTTTGTTTAACAAGTCTGCTAACTGACAGGTCCTCATCTTGCAATCTGCCAATCTCTGTCAAATGATTAATGGGGTGTGGAGACTTCATGAATATTTGCATCCACATTGACAATGAAGCCCAGCATGTTCAAAACTCAAAGCTGATGTTATTGGCAGAAGCGATGTACGATCCAACTTGACCTCCTTTTGAAAATTACAGCACCAGAGTTGTCAATCAAATCAATTCTCTCTAAGTGATATCAAGAAATACTGAATGAAATAACAGAAGTATTATGGTGCAGAAGGCAGCCATTCAGCCCATCAGATCTATAGCAACATTTCAATGAACATCATTAACTAATGCCATTCTTCTGCATTTGTTCCATTTCTTTGCATTGGATACAACAAGGATACAGACCTCAACAACATCTTAGTTGTAGTATTGAAGACTTGTGTCTTAGACTAGCCAGAAATGTCTCAACATGAGCTATCACAGCACAGCAGCTACAAGACTAGCATTTAAATGACAAAGTGGAAAATTGCCTGGGCATGTCCTGTCCACAAAAAGCAGGACAAATCTTATTCATCCAATTATTGACTTTCAGAGTCATAGAGCACAGAAACAGACCCTTTAGTCCAACTAGTTCATACTGACCATAATCCCAGACTAAACAAGTTCCACCTGCTGGCCCTTGGCCCATATCCTTCCAAACATTTCTTGTTCATGTACTTATCCAAATGTCATTTAAACATTGTAACTGTATTCACATTCACCACTTCCTCTACAAGTCATTCCACACACAAACCACTCTCCGTGTAACTAAGTTGCCCCTCATGTCTTTTGTCACCTTAAAAGCATTCTCCCTAGTCTTGAAATCCTCCATCCGAGGGAAAGGACAACTGCCATTCACTTTATCTATGCCCCTCATGATTTCATAAATCTCTATAAGGTCACCCCTCAAACTCCTATCCCCTCAAGTTCCCGTGGAAAAGAGTTCCAGCCTATTCAGTCTCTCCTTATAACTCAAACCCTTCATTACTGGCAGCATCCTGGTAACTCTTTTCTGAACTCTCTCCAGCTTACTAATATTGTTCCTATAACAGGGTGACCAAAACTGGAACAGTACTCCAGAAGAGGCTTCACCAACATTCTGTACAACCTCAACCTGATGTCCCAACTTATTAAGAAAGCAATGAGAGGTGTCATCAACCATGCTATCAAGTATCACTTACCTGTAAACTGGTCACCAATACTTACTTTAGATAGGGCTCTTGAGGTACAATAGTAGTGCCCTTACTTTTGAGCCAGGGGACCTAGGTTAAAGTGCCATATGCTCTAGAGATAATAAAATGTTGGAACAGGATAATTAGAAAATAAGGCTCTTGTGGTACAGTGGTAGTGCCCCTACCTCTGGAACAGGAGGCCTGGGTTCAAGTCCAGTCTACTTGAGGGGCATGTTATAACATTTCTGAACAGATTGATTGGAGAAAATATTTACTTATTTTGGGTTCTAGCAGAGCAGCTCAACTCCTATCCGTGTTATAGTCTTGGATCAAACATAGACAAAAGTGCCAATTCACACAAATGAATGAAGTGAGAGTACCTGTCATTGACTTCAAGGCATTACATATCTGAAAATATGCAGCAGGCCTGAAAACATCTGTAGAGTGACAAAAACAAAATGAATATTTTAGGTCTGTGTCCTGAGATCCATCTTCAGAGGTGCAATCTGTTCTGTTGCATGTTTCCAACATGTTCAGTTTTCATTTCAGATTTCCAATATCTGCAGTATTTTAACTTTTTAGTGTGTTAGAAGTCTTCTTTCTAAAAGAATTGCATGAATGTGTTCTAAATGCCAATTCCAAGGATAAAACTGTGGCTAATACAACTCTTAAATATCACTGATTTGCAAAATAATAATGTCACAATTATTTACAATGCTGCGCACTCTGAATTTTGGATTAGGCATTGAAACTATAACAAGTTGGTCATATCTGTTTTAAGCAAACATTTTATTATGAGCCAATATTCCTTGGTTGTTCTGTGAAACTTCTGTTGTTTCCAGGAGTTTCTAAATGTTCTGAAGAGGCAGAACATTAATGTTCCCATGGCTATTATAGCTATGAGTGAGGACAATCAACCTAGATGTTTATCTGCCTCCGGCTCCATTGGGAATTAGCATAAACTGTTATTTTCTAGAATGAAGGTTGATCAATATCCTTATGATTCTGAAAGGATTTATTAAGTTAGACATAGGGATGCTTCTATTTATAGATGAGGTTAAAAACAGGATTCATAATTTTGTGATTTTACAAACAAGTGTAGTAGGGAATTCAGGAGAAACCTCTTTGCTCTGAGAATGGCTAGAATATGGGCTCAGTTACCGTAAGGAACAGCTAAGACAAATACTAGAGACACATATTTGCAGAAAGTTTAAACTTATGAGGCACAAAGAAATAGAAGGATATATTCAGGGGCTCAATGGCCTACTCCTGGTTCATACATTCTTTATTTAGAGGGACATGGTGACAGGGCTAGATTACAAAGGTTCAAAGGTGGCTCGTGTGCATCATACTCTGTTGGATTATTCATGTGCTACAAATGTGACATAGAACTGTCACAAAAATATTAATTTAATAAAACAAACAGTTCAAAACTGTAACATTTGTTTTGCTTTTCACATTATTTTGTGTGATCCCATAAAAAAATTATAGGCCATTTAGTCTTATTTTGGTGGTGGGCAAATTGTTAGAATCAATCCTGAGAAATCGGATAAACTGTCACTTAGAAAGGCACTGGTTAATTATTGAATCATAGAGTTGTACAGCACAGAAATAGACTCTTCAGTTCAACTCATCCATGCCGACCAAATTTCCTAAGTTAACCTAGTCCCATTTGCCAGAATTTGGCCCATATCCCTCCCTTTCTATTCAGATACACATCCAGGTGACTTTTAAATGCTGTAATTTTACCAGCCACCACCACTCCCTCTGGCAGCTCATTCCATACATGCACCACCTTCTGCATGAAAAAGTTGCCCCTTAGGTCTCTTTCATATCTATCCCCTCTCAACCTACACCCTCTAATTTTGGACTCCCTCTCTGGTGAAAAGGCCTTGGCTGTTCACCCTATCCATGCCCTCATATTTTTATAAAGTTCTATTAACATCAGCTTCTGATGCTCCAGGAAAAATAGGCTACATCTATTCAGCATCTCACTATAGCTCAAACCCTCTAGCCCTGGTAACATCCTTGTAAATCTTTTCCAAACTCTTTCAAGTTTCACAACATCTTTCCTATAACAGGGAGATCAGGATTGAATGCAGTATTCCAAAAGTGGCCCAACCAATGTCCTATACAGTCGCAACATGACCTCCTGATTCCTATACTCAATGCACTGACCAATAAAGGCAAGGGCCCTGAATGCCGTGACTCCATGTTCAAAGAATTCTGAACATGTAACACTCTCCAGGACTTTAATACTAAGTGTATAAATGATTTTTACCAAAATCACTTGGTGGCCCATGGTGGTTTTTCGGCCAGGTATGGCCTCAGCATGGGCTTCTAGATTTGAGGCGATTTAGGTCCAGGTGGGTTGGAAGCAAGGTGCCAGTGTGAACTGGGTTGGAAAGATCGTCAGTCTGAACATTTTATTTCTCTATTTTTCTAATTTATTCCAATGGTCTGTAATGCTGGAATTTTTATTTCTGTATTTTTCTAATTTTTTTCCTAAGAACTTGTACTGAAGAATCCATACCTATGTACCTTATAGCTAAGAAGGCACCATAAGTGGGACTTGTAAACTTTTCATATGATAATAAAGCTAATTTAGTTCAATTCAATTCAAAATGCAACACCTCATGCTTATCTAAACTAAACTCTATCTGCCACTCCTTGGCATATTGGACCATCTGATCAAAATCCGTTGTACTCTGAGATAACCTTCTTCACAGTTCATTACACCACCAATTTCAATGTCATCTTGAAACTTACTAACCAGTTTTCCTATATTCGCATCCAACTTATTTATATAAATGACAAAAAACAGTAGGCCCAGCACTAGTGGTTGCAGCACACCACTGGTCACAGTCTGAAAAATAACCTTTTACCACCACCTTCTGTCTCCCACCTTTGAACTAATTTTATCTGCAAATGACTAGTTCTCCCTATTTCCTATGTGATCTAACTTTGCTAATCAGACCACCATGCAGAATCTTGTTGAATGCCTTGCTGAAGTCCATATGGACAATGTCTACTGCTCTTCCTTCCTCAATCTTTTTTGTTTGTTCTTCAAAAAGCCCAAACAACTTATTGAGACACAATTTCCAAGCGCAAAGTCATGGTGATGATTTGTAATCAGTCCTTGCCTTTTCAAATACATGCAGATCCTACCCCTCAGAATCCTTTCCAGCAACTTACCCATCACTAACGTTAGGCTCATCTAAAGCCCAATTGTCTATAGTTGCATAGCTTTTACTTACCACCTTTCTCAAATAATGACACTACATTTACCACTTGCCAGCCTTCCAGTACCTCACCTGTGGCTATTGATGATATAAATATCTCAGCAAGGGGCATTGCAATAATTTTCCTAGCTTCTCACAAAGTTTTGGGAAATGCTTGAACAGGTCCTGGGGATTTATACAACTTTAAGCTTTTTGAAATGTCCATCACCACCTCCCCACTTTCCAAGACATCGCTGTTTATTTCTCTAAGTTCTCGAGCTTCCATATCTTTTTCCACAGTAAGTACTGACCAGTCAGGGATAATCAGCATGGCTTTTTCAATGGAAGTGTATGTCTTACAAATTTTCTTGAAATCTTTGACGAACTGACAGGGAGAGTCAATGAAGGTCGTATAGTAGATGTAGTTGTCTGCATAGATTTTAGTACGGCATTTGACAAAGTCCCACATGGCAGACTAGTCAAAAAAGCAAAAACCCATAGAATACAGGATAATGTGTTGAATTGAATCCAAAGTTGCTTAGTAACAGAGGTCCTAAACCCTTCTTAACAGTACCTGGATCTGCACCTTAAGTGCTGTAAGCTGCAGGGCTATGGGCTGCGAGCAGGAAGATTGGATTAAAAGGAGTGTCTGGGTGTCTTTTGGTCAGCATGGACAAGATGGACCAAATGATCCCCTTCCGTCCTGTATCATTTCTCTGCTTCTGCGATTTTAATACATAACATTATTTCTAAGGTGAAACTTGCGAAGTGCCTGAAAGTAATTGACTCCATCAGATTTCTTGAGGTCAAGGAAGTTGCACTCATTCATTCATTCATTCATTGGCGGTCCCTTGCAGGTCAGGATGACTCTCTTCCCCTCTCAGGGTGAGTCTGTAGGTAGCTGTACAGACTGATGTGGAGTTACTGCGGGCTCTGTTACACTTGGGGCAGGTGGTAGTCTCAGGAAGGGGTGGGTGGGGCATTGATTTGGCAGCATGCTGCTTTCACCTGGTTTCCCTTTTTTCCCGATGGAAAGTCTCAGCGTGCTTGAAACCTTCGCAGACACTCCTTCTCCACTTCGGACAGTTTTGGGCCAGTGATTGCCAGGTGTCTGTAGGAATGCATCACCTCGTCAGTGAGGTCTGAGGGTATCACTGAAGCATTTCCTCTGTCCAGCTGTGGCTCACCTGCCATTTCGAAGCTGGGATTAGAGCACTTACTTTGGAAGTCTTGCATCGGTTATGCAGAAGACATGCTTAGCTTATCGTAGCCAATGGTCAGTGCCTTGATGCTGAGGATGTTGGCCTGGCTGAGGATGCTAGTGTTGGTGCATTTTCCTTAGAATAGATTCACAGAATCTTATGCAGGCAGTGTTGGTGGTACTGCTCTGCTGGCTTGAGGTATCTGCTGTAGACAGTCCTCGTCTCAGAGCCATATAGGACGGTGGGAACCACCACAGCTCTGTAAACCATGATCTTGGTGTCAGACCTGCTGTTGTTGTCCTTGAATACCCTTTTCCTCATTGGCCAAAGACTGTGCTAGCAAACTGGAGGAGATGCTGGATATCTTCTTCAATAGTTGCTTTGGCCGACAGGACACTTCCATGGTATTGGAATTGGTCAACATTCTCTAAGGCATCCCCATGGACCGTGACAGTTGGGGGTGTGCTGTACAATGCCAGGCCAGGTTGGTGGAGGACCTTGATCTTGCGGATGTTCAGGGTGAGACCCATGCTCTCGTATACCTCCGTAAAAGTGTTGACAATGGCCTGCAGCACTTCCTCTGAGATTGCACAAAGGCAAGCATAATTTGCGTTCTGCAACATGATGGCACTGCTCAGGGTGACTTTGGTTTTGGCTTGATGGTAGAGGCTGAATAATTTCCTGCAGGGTCTGTAAGTTAGCTCCACTGCAGCGGGGAACTTGTCGATAGTGAGGTGAAGTGCTGCAGTGAGGTAGGTCAGGGTGATGTCGCAGCCATGCTTCACACTGGTACAAATGGAGAATGGATTGGTGATGGAGTCATTTGTCATTACCACAACTTTCATATCATTGTAGAGCAAGTGAAGGATGGTGATGAGCTTCATGGTGTAACCAAAATGGAAAAGGATGTTCCATAATGCTTCACAATTGATGGTATCAAAGGCTTTTGTAATGTTGAAGAAGGGCACGGTACAGGTGTAGGTTTTTTCTCTGCGTTTGTCCTGCAGCCATCATGCCATGAAAATTATGTCCATTGTACCCCTCCATGGCTGAAAGCCACACTGCAATTCCAGGAGGCCTCAGCCAAGGGAGGAGGACCTTGGTGATGACTTTTCCAACAGTCAACAGTGGGGACATTCTTTTGTAGTTACCACAATTGGACATTTTTTGAAAATCCTCACGACTATTGCAGCTTGGAGCTCTCCTGCAATGCTCTCCTTCTTCCAGACAAGACAGACAGGGCATGTAGCTGCAACAGGAGCTGTCTGTCTCCACACTTCAGTGCCTCTGTAGGGATACTGTCTGTTCCAGCTGCCTTGTTGTTCATAAGCTGCTGGATGGCCTTCTCTATTTGGTGCAGGGCTCGGGTGCTGCTGAGCTCATGATGTGTAGTGTGCTGTGGGATGCATTCAAGGACACTTGGATCAATGACAGACTTGAGGTCTCTGAACTGCTCCCCCCAGCATGGTTTGATGGTTTCTTTATCTTTGATAAGAGTCAATCCATCCTTGGCCAGCAGCTAGGTGGGGCCTTGGATGTTTGGTCCGTAGGTGGGCTTGACAGCACAGAAGAAACCCTGCATATTGTGGTCATTGGCCATTTGTTGGGCCTTCAGTGCTTTCCCCATCAACCACCTATTCTTTATGTCGTGGGTTTGTTGTTGGACCTCGTGCCTGTCCTTTCTCTTCCAAATGCGATTGTTGTTATACATACAGGAATACCATGAGCTTTTGACTTAACAGGTCTTGGATCTCCTGATCATTCTCATCAAACCAGTCTTGGTGTTTCCTGACTGATTGATTGAGTTTTTGCAGGCACTGATCAAGGTGGTCTTGCGGGTGGACAAGATGCTTTTGGAATCTCGTGACTTGGGTCGCTAGGTTTGTAGACAGGAGTTGGTTGTGTGAGGCCGTTTTTTTCCCCAGATCTTTGAGTGTCTCATGTGTTGAACTTTTCACAGCAATGCTTCCACTGTGGCAGAGCTGTATTTACGTTCAGTCTGGCTCAGATCAGGTGATTGCCCAGCAGTCATCAGCTCCAATCATGGCACGAGTGATTTTAATGACTTTCTGATCCCTCACCCCTGATGATGACATAGTCAGGGAGGTGCCATGTTTGGAGCATGGGTGCTGCTGTGTTGTCCGTTTGGTGGAACAATTGGTGGTGAGGAAGTTGTGTTTGCAGCATTTGGTCAAAAGAAGGTTGCTTTTGGAGCTTTGCGTCCCCACTCCCTCTTTTCCTGATTACTTTGCCCCAAAGGTCTGCACTTTTACCAACTCTGGTGTTGAAGTTGCATGTTGTTAGTGGGCACCAAAAGTTGTATCAGTGCAGATACAACATTTGCTAAATGAGGCTAAAACTGAGACAAATGTGGAAGTGGTTAAATGCTCGCATTCAAGGCAGCAGTTTTGGCTGTAGACTGCAGCAAGCACTCAAAGTGAACCCTTTCCAAGAAGGCTGATTCCTGGTGCGATACTTCTTTTATAACTCTGTGTTTCAGGGCATGAAATCAGTCTTTAAATTCAACCAGAGATGTGAGTGATACTGGCTGGATCAGCATTTATTGCCCATTGCTAGTTGCTCTTGAGAAGCTGGTGGTAAGCTGTCTTCTTGAACTGCTGCAGTCCATTTGGTTTAGGTAGACCCACAATGGCAGTGGGGAGGGAGTTTCAGGATTATTTCCAGGTCAGGAGGCTGACTGTCTTGGAGAGGAAGCTGCAGGTGATTGTGTTCCCCTCTGCTGTCATTGTCCTTCTAGATGGAAATGGTCAGGGATTTGGAAGGTGCTTTCTAAGAATCCTTGGTGAATTTCTGCAATGTAGCTTGTAAATGGTACATAAAGAAAACAAAAGAACTGCGGATGCTGTAAATTAGGACCAAAAACGGAAGTTGCTGGAAAAGCTCAGCAGGTCTGGCAGCATCTATGAAGAAAAAATTAGAGCTAATGTTTTGGGCCAGGGTCACCAGACCTGAAACCTTAACTCTGAGTGTTATAAATGGTACACTATGATGCTACTGAGTATCGGTGGTGGAGGGCATGAAATTTTGTGCATGTGGTGCCAATCAAGTAGCCTGCTCTGTTCTGAAAGGTATCAAGCGTCTTGATTATTGTTAATATTGTACAGATCCAGACAAGTAGAGAGATTTTATCACACTCCTCACTTGTGTCTTGTAGATGGCTGACTGCTTTGTCAGCGAATCACTTGCTGTAGGATTCCTAGCCTCCAGTCGGCTCCTGTAGCCAGGGTATTTAAATATATTTTCTACTTCAACTGTTCAGAGATGACATTGCACACCTCTTGAGTACGTGGGACTTAAACCCAGTGTAGGTAGGCCTGTACTACAAGAGTCCTGATGTCACAAACCACAGCATTTATATGGCCAGTCCAGTTAGATTTCTGGTCAATGATAATATCCAGGTTTGATAGTGGGGATTCAGTGATTGTAATTGAGTGTCGTGAAATGATGATTAGATTCTCTCTTGCTGGAAATGGTCATTGCCTGGCATTTCACAGAATCATAGAATCCCTACAGTGCAGAATCAGGCCATTTGGCCCATTGAGTCCACACTGACCCTCTGAAGAGCATCCCACCGCCTACCCTATCCCTATAACCTTGCATTTCCTGTGGTTAATCTACCTAGTTTACACATTCCTTGACTGTGGTCAACTTTTGCATGGCTCATCCACTTAACGTGCACATCTTTTGACTGGGGAGGAACTGGAGCAAACTCATGCAGGTACAGGGAGAATGTGCAAACTTCATCTGGACAGTTGCCCAAGGCTTGAACTGAACCGGGGTTGCTAGTGCTATGAGGTAGCTGTGCTAACCACTGAGCCATTGTGCATTATTTACAAACATTACTTGTCACTTGTTAGCCCAAGTCTGGATATTGTCCATGTTTTATTGCACTTGGATATGAACTGTTTCAGTATCAGAGGAGTCATAAATGGTGCTGAACATTGTGCAATCATTGACAAACAGTCCTACTTCTGACCTTGCGATTGAGGGAAGGTCATTGATGAAGCAGCTGAAGATGGCTGGCATTAGATCCTGAGGAACTCCTGCTGAGACGTCCTGTTGCTGAGATGATGGACATCTTCCACTGTGCCAAGTGGGGGGTGGGGTCACATGTCCTGGAACATGTTTTCGCTAATATTGTAAAAATGTTGTCAGGGCCCAGGGCTATTTGCAGTATCCAATGCTTCTAGCCATTTCTTGTTATCACATGGAACAAATCAAATTCATTAAAGACTGGCATTTGTGATGCAGAGGATGTTTGGAGGAGACCAAGACGGATCATGAGCTCAGCACTGGTGGCTTAAAATTGTTGCAAATCCTTCAGTCTTAGATTTTGCTCCTCTGTTTTTGATGATATTCGTCAAGCTTCTTCTTGCAGTGAGTGAATTGTCCACCACTATTTTTGACTGGATGTGACAGGACTGCAGGGTACAGATCTGATCCATCAGTTGTAAATGCTTTGCTCTGTCATTTGCTGCTTATCCTGTTTGGCATGTAATCATTCTGTTTTGGAGCTTCACCAGGTTGACCCTTCATTTTTAGGGTATGCATGGTGCTGTTCTTAGTATATCTTCCTACATTATACTTTGAACCAGATGATCACCTGGCTTGATGGGGATGGTTGAGCGGAGGAAATGTTGGGCAGTGAGGTTAAAGATTGTGTTGGCACAATGCCACATAACATGATAGTCCTTCTTCATCACATAGAGAGTATTCTCAATGTGGTGATCACTCTTACCAATACTGTCTTGGACAAATGCATCTGTGTCAGACAGATTGGTAAGGATGAGGTCAAGTTTGTTTCTCCCCCTTGTTGGTTCCCTTACCACCACCTGTCAGATTCATTCTAGCAGCTATGTCCAGTTTGGTCAGTAGTGATGCTGCCAACCCTGAGTACATTGTACATCCTTGCAACTCTCAATGGTTCCTACAAATGGTGTATGACGTGGAGGATACTGGTTCATGAGCTGGTGGGTAGGAGCATTACTTGGTCATCAGCAGGTGGTTTCCTTGCCCATGTTTGAACTAGATGGTATGAGACATCATGGGGTCTGGAGTCAACGTTGAGGACTCCTTGGGAAACTACCTCCCTCCTATCTATATATCACCGTGTCCCCATCTCTGCTAGTATGCCCTGCTGGTGGGACAATGCATTCCCAGGAATGGTGATAACATTATCATCATAGAATCCCTACAGTGTAGAAACAGGCCATTCGGTCCAACAGGTCCACCTGCCTCTCCGAACAGCATCCCACCAAGACCCATTTCCTTTGTCTAACTCACCTAACCTAAACATCCCTGGGCACTATGGGTAATTTAGCATGGCCAATCCACCTACCCTGCACATTTTTGGACTGTGGGAGGAAACCAGAGCACCCAGAGGAAACCCAGCAGACACGAGGAGAATGTGCAAACTCCACACAGTCACCCAAGGTTGGAATCGAACTAGGGTCCCTGGTGCTGAGGCAGCAGTGCTAACTACTGAGCCATTGTGCTGCCCATATTCTGGGACGCTAAGAATTGATGCCATGAGTTATGACTGTGTCAGGTATCGATTGTCCGTGAGACAGCTGTCCTAAGTTTGTAACATATAGGCCAGACAATGTAAGGATATTAGCTTCCTTCCCAAAAAGGACATACTGGAACATCCTTTTGGCATCACTTCTAACCAAGGACTTGGTGAAGGTGTGGGACCAGTACATAATGAGGGTAGCAGGAATTCTGCCTTCTGCCATTTTGTGGTCTCACCTATATTTATGTTGCCAGTTTGCAGGGGAATGTTGCTATAATTGTCTGCATGCAACTCTACAAAAACTCCTGAGAAAGGTTCACTGGCGTAACCAGTTTCTGATTTTGATTCACTCTTCTAGACACAAATGCACCAGATAGTTTGGGAATTTTATACCCAAAGTTTCAAAAACAATTTTGTGAAGTAATGAGAACACCATTTCACAGTTAAGTTATATTATTTTTATTTGTTAGAAATTCTATCAGTGTTTGAACATTAATATTTAGACAGCTTGCCACAATTTCCATGTCCCATGATGCAAATGATAAAACACAAAAGGCACGTATTGCATGGAAATTGGAAACAAATTTTGTAATATTTAGAATAGTTGCTTTCATTTTAACACTGTAAAACATCTTCTCCATGTGTACGTTACAATGAAAGTGTGCACTGTAACTGTCTCAATTATGATCCAACATAATGGTATCATTACATATAAACTCTTTAAAAATATACTTCTGTCAAAAGACTTGATGACTACTATATACACTACAAAAATAAATTTTCATATAAATAAATTATATGGCGTACATTTATCTTTGTAACTGAAATGACACAAACCCATCTCTACCAAAATAGGCAGGTGATGAGACCCAGTTTGAATATTTTTACTTTTGCATCCTCATACTAAAATCTACGAATTCTTAATGCAGCTGTTATATATCTTTCCTATTTAGTTATTAACATTAGTAAGCACTTTATACAGATTAAAATCCATTACAAAATAAAACAATGTAACAGAAGAAAAAAAATCCCTGCATTTTTTGTTATAAACTGGCATACGACAAATACTGTAAGAAAACATTCTTATGATACAAAAATATAAATATCACAAAAAAATACATTTTTTCTTAAAAACAATAGTTGCCAGCCACTGAGAAGTTCTCCCTTTGCCAATGTGACTATAGGAGAAAATGTCTACATTGTGCAGAAGCAGCAGACAGTAGGGGAGGGGAGAAGGTACGCATATCTAAATATGCATTTGATAGAATCTGTGCTGGTAAACAAGAGGGAGAAAACACTAATGAGAAATGACAGACGCTCAGGCAGTAGCAGTGGGAAGCCACTCTAAACTGTTAACACAACCTAATATACACCAGGACAGCTGAAGTTATTTTCAATGTACACCATACAGTTTTTGTTGTGGATCCTGGATGATCTAAGGTCAGTCCACCACAAGTGTCACGGTGAACTCTTGGTGAATGTCACATACATTTCTATACCAATAAGTCAACTTTTGTTATGTAAAAGAATGTTCACAATTAGGGTTAACCCTTAGTGTGCTAACGGCAGTAGCTTATTTTAAAGATTAAAATAAAATATATTTCAATCTAAATGCTACGTGACACAATTTGGCATCATCTGTAACTTCAATAGCAAAACAAATGTGACAAAGTAACGAAATAATTCATAAGATTGCTTTTGGCAGTAGTGTGAAATAGATGATCTTGGATCAATCATTTGTTGTACTCCTCTCCTGACCCTCCTTTCTAGGAGAGGTGTGAACTGGGCAGCAGATCTGGATCACCCATTTGACATCACTGGTCAAAAGCCAAAAATAGACCGAAATCCTTCAATAGTGAACATGTGAAGAAACATTTAAAAATTACATGAACATTTGCCATTTTCATCTTCTTGTATTTGCATGGAGATCCTACGTGTGTCACCTTAATGTATATGATAACATTTTTTTTTGAGTAAGTTAACAACTTCATTAAGATAATGCACAGATGGATTTCATGTGAATGTCGGTTTGTTGCAAGTATCACCAATAGCAATTTCATCCCATTAATGATGAACGCATTCACTACCAAAACAAAAGCAAAAGCTAGGTAAGGCCTCTGGACAGTCATTAACAGAACAATGTGGTTCTATTACAAAAGTAATTTGGGTTTTTGAATACTGAATGGAAAGAAAGAACTTACACGTAACTTCCATTTTCTCAGAATGCCCTAAACTGTCTTATAGCCAATGAAGTACTTCTGAGCTACAGACTTCCTACATTATATCAGTAACTATGCTTTTCTTTAAAGGTACATACTTAAGGCTTCTTTGAAAGATTCATAACTTGCATGTCCACTTGATTTGATTTTACTGATGCCAAATGTGTGTACTAGCAGTAGTAGGTGAGTTTAATATTAACATAAAATCAGAATTAAGAGACAGTTTTCTCCCCCTAAAAATTTACACATAAAGTTGGATTGAATTAATGCCTCCCTATCATAAGCTTTCAATGCTGAATGCATATCTTTACAAATATTAAAATCTATACTAAGGAGAACAGTGTCTAAGCTTAATGGTGGGTCATTTTCAAAAATGCATTCTATTTAAGTTGAAAATAAATAAAGAAAAATATAAAAAAACTGCCTCTGTTAGTCTGACAGTTAGAAATTCCAATACAGTTTATCATTCAAAGAACCTGGAGGGTATCAATAAATATACACACTAAGGGTTAAATTAAAACATTACAGACCTGTATAATACACCGAAAGAGTCAACTAATGCTAACAAGGCAATAAAGATTAACGTGCTTTTCTTCATATCTGATAAATTTTAAGAACCACGCATAGCGTGCTTGAAAGTTAACAGTAACATTTTATACTACCACAGGGTTGTGATATGCAAATTTAAAATATTTTAACAAGATGTGTATCTTTACAAAAAGAACTATCACGAGCAATATTTGCATAGAATAATTATACAAGTAAATTATACAATACCTTAAGCAGCAGCAACAAATGCTGACATTTATGACTAGATTGAGCGTAAATGTGGCACAGATACACAGATCAATGTACATAACATATAGATCATACAATATTGTTCCCAATCCATTACAGGAGGTTTTCAACTCCCAAAATTATACTACTTTACATTGTACATTTGTATAATACATGTGTACATCCTTTAAATATTTTAAAGAAGAAATATTTAACAAATATTACAACAGATTAACAGTTGCCGTTAACTGTTTTCCCAGTTCAGTTATTGGGTTTAATAGCCTTAGAGCTTCAAGGATCAGACAATGCAAATGAAGAGTTTTCCAATCTTTGGCCATCTGTGCATCATAAATTCCATATTGGAAAGGGTCAAATTCAATACCATACCATTAGGAATGGATGTTGAGGAAGGTTTCAATAACTGTCCTCATATTTTAGAGAACAACATTTGTGTAAGGACAAGGTGGTTATTTCCATATTACAAAAATGCATCAATTAAAATTTCCATATTTGTCATCTTTTTAAGTCAATCTACAACTAATTAAAACAAATGTAATGGAGTTAGATCAGGATGTAATTTTCTGCCCTTTAAAATATGGCTAAATTTTTCCTCTTCTATGTAACTGAAGGAATTTGACAGGGGTGTGAATGATTCATAGTATTTTAGACAGTAAAGCATCTCTCACTGAATTTCTTAGGAAACGTACCTAATGTGTTTTGTTCCCATTTCGTGGTGTTTCACAATCAACGTCCTGCAACTCTAAAACTTCAACCTTCGAGTTCGTTCTTTCATAATGTGCATTAAAAGGCACATGAGGATCAACAAATGCTCCATCATCAGTTCCACTGTACCCTTCGCGATGTGGGTATCCTCCAAATACTTTGTGGTTGGATATGGGAGGATGCACAGCCACAGTAACTGAGGCTGTGGCGGTCACAGTAGTGATAGGCTGGCAGTATGTAGGTGCTGTAGCACCAGTGGCAGTGAATGTGGGATTTCTAGTCTTATGAGAACAGGATCTATGAGTTGGATGATTCCGATTACCAAGTTTGAAATGCCCTTCACGAGTAGTTTCAAAAGCATCCATGCGTGGTTTGTAAGGAGGCGGTCGAAACCCTTCTCTCGCCTCCAAACTGTGATCTCTACAATTCCGCCAGGATTGTTGATGTTTAACATCCTGTTGAGGAGGTGGCTGTGATCTTGGTTGATGTAATCTGCAATCCGACTGAATAACCTGTAAACAAGGTAAACTATTAGTACTTATCATATCAATTTATTCATTATTACACTGCAGTGTACAAAACAATTTACAACTTAATTAAAAATTTAATTGGTAGTAGACTCGGGATGGACAAAAGTCAAGCATCATGCTTTCATCTTGAAAGATATTTCTTAGAATAAGTAATCTGGGAAAACCATTAACATAGCTGAAAGTTTGAAAAAACAATTCATTTCCAAGGAGAGAGATAATAGTGAGAAAGCCTGGTTGCGAATAGCAAAAAAGAAAAGGCCCTTTAATATTCCTAAAGATTCTTTATTGTTATGTTACAATTTATATCATCACAGAAGATTTCCTTGATCACTATGGAATTTGATTTCTGGAATCACGCAATTGCCTGAAGCAAAACATATGTCCAGAAACCACATCAGTCAATGAACTGACATCAATTTTAAATGTGGTTGCTACATCTTGTCCAACTCCTTTTAGGAGGAGGACTTTGAAGGGAATGTACGTAACATATAATAACTGGAAAGCATTATTAGTGTGCAATTGTTGTTTACAATGTAGGAAATTATATCTGCTATGGAATTGACTGCAATTTTTACCTGTAATAAATCCACTCTAAGTAACAATACATTGTTGCTCTCAAATAATGGTCATATGTCAAACATTGTGGCTATAAAGCAAAAAAAAATGTATTTTGTTGTTACTGTATCATTTTGAATGAAATTAAAGAACTGATGGCTAAACGAAAAATGTTGAAGCTTTAAATACTGGCAAGAAACCTTGCTTTTGAAAAGAAGAACCGGCTTCACTTACTGTAGATCTGGGGAAGACAGGATTCTCAGTTGCTTCCACCATGATTTGGTGGGCTGGTGAAGTTGAGCTGGGGTTGGATCCATAATGCTGAAGCTCTTCGCTGATTCCGGAAACTGTAGTCTGTGAGCTGTATTCAGAATCTGAAGTGTCAGAGCCATTATTTCCTTGCTCAGGGTGAAGGGCGAACCTCACAACTCGAAGTGGTGGCTCCAATGATGGAGTAGGCAACCTGGTTCTCCCATCTAGAGGTGAAACCTATGAATGTGTAAGGAGTAATTAGTCTCACCTAGAATTCACAACATTTTTGTAGTCAGATTCAGCCATTTGAAACATCTGGGTGGTATAATTCTTTTCACACAAAGTGCAGAGGGAGCCTGATGAGAGCTCATTCACTAACATGGCTTTTTGTAACACAGCAACACTGTGACCAGACATTAAACTAGACACAAACAGCATGTGTGTCATGGTCATAGCATTGTAGAATATTTTTTATGATTTGTAAAACCATGGGGAGATTGAAATCTGGGCTGGAGGGGGTCATAAAGGGAATTATCTGAGAAATGAGAAACAAAATAAGGTAAAAACCTGTTAAATCACTTTTACTGACAGGAAATGCAGCTTAAAGATGACATGGTAGCAAAAGTCAGACAAAACAAGGGTTCTTCATTGTGGGAGTGAGTACAGCAGATCTAAAAGTGAGAAGGATGTCTTTACAGGAAGGGGAGAAGTCAGTGTTGTTGAAATGATAATGGTAGGTGAGATTAAGGAGAAAAATGACAGAGATGGATCACAGAATCGCCAGGTGTGTCATGGAAGAAATTATTTTGGAGGGGGAAACGTAGGGTTCTTGTGGCACAGTGGTGATGTCTCTACCTTTATATCTGAGCCAGCAGGTCTAGGTTCAATCCCTATCTGCTTCAGAGGTGTATCATAACAAGTCTAATCAGGTTGATAAACAATGTTGATACATGTGACTGCAGTCCACATAACAATGTGGGTCACTGTTAAATGGCCTTCAGGTAACAAATACTGGCCTTGCCAGTGATGCCCCATTTTTTGTGAAAGAGAAAACACTCTGCAGACAGATGAAGAAAATACAAAGTAATGAGGGATCACAGTGAGCAGCTTGGGGATGTTTAAGGCAAAAGGGAGGGGGATTAGCAGAGCAGCTGCAGTGATGGCTGAGCCACAGTGACAAATAAATCTATAAGCTCTTCTTCCTTAGAATTAAAAGTATGCAGTCACAACGGAAATGCGAAAGAGACTTCATGATTTGCCCCGGTCCCTAGCTTTACCCTAGGTGATCTTGGGAATGATTTTGATGAAAGAAAACAAGACACACTGAATTTTGATATGATGAAACCTATTCTAGCAACTAATCCAAGACTAGCTATGTACCAAATATGCATTTTCTTGCATCCCTCTGAAGTTTTTTCACACTAAGAATAGCTAACCTCAAGTGTTATCCTTAGTTTTTTATTTTCTTGTTTCCTCAACAGTCTTAGCTACTGCTGACCCATAATTGCTTTGGGTTCACCTGGTTGTGGAGTTATGCAAGCAACTGTCACATCAAGGTCTATCCTTCAACAACAGCACAGGCAGTGACCTGTAATCTTCCCTGTTCTTTTGCGGCTCAAATAATAGAGGTACAGACACTCCAATCGGTCTGGCATTAGCCGTATCAATAATGCTGACTTCATCTTGGTTGTACGAGGCTATGGGGTCAAGAAGGAATTCCGTGAACTATGAATCTATTCACCTCAGATGCTTTAGTTCTCAATTTTTTCCTGAAAAAATGGCTCAGATTTCTGTGATTTTTCAAATCCATCATTTGTTCATGCTTGCACCTATTTTGTTTCCTGGTAACATTGACAGTAGTATTAAGTCACCGATTGTGTGTGTCCAGTGCTGTGCATCAAGGGTGTGTGGACTGGAGATAGGACAACACTAGGAATACACTGGTGAATAATTCCTGAAAGCCGGTCCATCATCTACAAAGGCACAAGTTAGGAATGTGATGGAAGACTCCCCAATTTGCCTGGATGGGTGCAACTCCAACAACACTCAATAAGTTTGATACCATCCATGACAAAGCAGCCCACTTACCTGCACCATATCCATTCCCTCCACCACCAACAGTCGGTAGAAGCAGTGTTTACTATCTGCAAGATGCACTGCAAAAGTTCACCAAAGATCCTTCTAAACTTGCATCTAGAAGGACAGTCAGCAGATACATGGGAACACCTCCTGTAAATTCTCCTCCAAGCTGACTTGGAAATATAGCGTCCTTCCTTCACTGTTCTTGGGTCACAATCCTGGAATTTCCTCCCTAACAGCATTATGGGTCTACCTACAGTAAGCGGACTGTCACATTTCAAGAAAGCAGCTCACTAGCACCTTCTCAAGGGCAACTAGAAATGGACAGTAAATATCGACCAGCCAGCAATGCCCACATTCCATGAGTGAATAAAAACAAATTGTCACATGCATTCTCGGACTCTGGTCATTTTAAGCCTGGCTCTGTTAAGAATGCAGAATTGGTGAATTAATTCTTATTTTTCACTTAGAACATCTCAAAGTCCAAACATAGCAGCAACGTCATGAAAATAAGGAAATAAATACCTCAGGATATGGTCCAAAGCAAGAAAGAAGGACTGGAAGTAACACTAATCCATTGAGAACACCCAGAACAGTTAAAATAGCCAGGACTGCAAAGAAGTACCTGTAACAGTTGCAAAGAATAGTGCAATTAATTTTAAGTTGCTCTTTACTCATGCCAAATTAATTGCATTTTAAAAGCCAATTACAACACAAACTTTAGTGTAAATACGGAGAAAATACCTCAGTAATTTTTTGCCTTTTACATCAGTGAGGCTACATCACACATTAGTTGATCAAATAAAGCACAGTACATTAGTTTGTTAATTTTATTGACAAACAAATGTTTACATGGACTGTTATTGATGAATAGTTTGTTACGCATATAGAAAAACATGGAACGTGATCTGAATGACTGAATAAGCCCATACAACATGCACAATGAAAGGGGCCCCATTACCTTAACCCCAGCAGAAGCAAACAAATGAAGTAAAGGGTGCAGAATTTAAACAATTTAGTCTAGGGGCAGGAGAAGCAAAGTCTCAGGCAGTTAATCCACTGTGAAATGCTGCTGCATCTCACAACAGAATCACTAATTAAATCTCAAGTGTATCAAGTAGGCTTTCTCTCACAACACTAATCAAAACTTTCTGCCTATAGACTTCAGAGATTTAGTCTTACTAAATAGTTCGAACTGCAATCCTTTATAAAACATGAACCAACGTTCTGCTGTAAAATGCTGTCCGTTCAATAGAAGATTCTAGCATTGTGTATGATAAGAGCACTCCACACAATAGCACCTCTGCAGTGCAAAATAAATCTTTTGTGGTACAATTTAGCATTATGAATACTCTTGTTTTGCGTCAACCATTTCAAACATAAAAGCCAGAATTTTTGTGAAAAAGTAAAAGCATTCAAGTGGTTGTCGATTCCTACCATTCAAGCCATAACCGGGTGTTTGCATGAATACCAAGGTAAGCTTTAAACTGTTTAAGAGAAGGTCAGTATACAACACAGCTGGGCCTCAGACTAAACTTAAGGACACATTTTTGAGTAATGACTTCAAGGCCACAACCTTGGGCACGTTTTTAATTAACTTGCACAAATAAAGGATTATTCTATTATCTCACTGTACAGCAATGGAACACAGTTACCTTCACTATGCCCAAAAGCACAATGATGCATTTTTATATATGTATTCGTTTGAGCAGCAAACAGTATCTTACTTTTATATTCACAAACTACAGACATTGCACTACTGTCCAAATTTATATTACTATTAAATATTATTTCATATATAAGAAATATGTTAAAGAGTCATTTGTATCCAGTATAGATTTTATTTTAATTTGGATTTCATTTTCAAGGCTGGTAGCAGGAGTTGGCAAAATTACCAATATGGTCTGCTTACCTCAGTAGAAAGTGCCTGCAAGGATGACATTTTCATTGTGGGGTGTGCTGGCTGCTGTAAGCCAGACTACCCATGAAAATATTTGGAGGTAGATGCAAGACTGCCAACTAGAGAGGTGAACTATTTAAAAAGTCCAACTTGGTGATGTATGACTTCTTTTGAAGTTATGGTTATGGTAGTCCTTCAGCTCTCAACCGACTTCCATATGCTCCCCATTCATGCCACACACCCACTCCCTAAGGCCCCACATGCGCCCAGGACAGGCTATGGCAGTTGCATGTTCATTCACCCACTATACACGCGATGAAGTATATAAAGAATGGGCAGGATAGTGATAGTAGGCTGTATAAAACAAAACTTCAAATAAAAAATGCTTTTCATTGATAACTTTCCACTATGTTGAACAAACTCGTTTTCACTGTAACGCAAAGGTGTCAACCATTCAGATCCTCAAATTATTAATACCTGAAACTGTAAGCACTTAAAATCTCTTAACTTTGTGTAAATAGATGTTATGAAATTGACAGCAGAGATCAAGATAGCCAATCAAGCAAAGTCTCAGAAATTCAACTGAGTAATGGAAGTTTGGGCTTTCAGCTAAGAATACATAATGAGGTTTGGCCTTAGAAGTGACAATGTTGGAAACGCAGCTTCCTTTAAGAGTAAACCAAAACAGATTCAATGTTAATTCAAATCAGGTGAGGTATAAAGGAGTTTGTACATGCAAATAGCAAATGTTCTGCATATTACAGCGGTTCACGGACTCCCAGACCAACTGTTTATTTTGCAGCACCATGGAGTCCATGGATCATGTATATATCGATTGTGGACATCTGTACACCCTTTCTAGTTATTTGAACAATCTTTTATTGTGATTTTGGTTGCATTTCTGCCCTGTGCTCCTTCTGTTTGGACATCCAGGGTGGAGGGATGTGTGCAGATCACAGGGCTTCCTTGTGGGTCTGTTCCTGGGCCTGCCAGGTTAGCTGTAAATAGGTCCAGGCAATGGGGTGCGGAGGGGGTCATATCTGCTGAATATCTGCCCTTTATGTTCGTGCCTGGGTGTCCTTGGAGAGGGAGCTGGTGGTGTTCAATGCCCTTAATGCCTTTAGAGAAAGATGGGCACTGTGGGGAATGTAGCGCTTTATTTCTCCATCCAACTACCTTTTGATTTAGTCCCTTCCCACTCTCCTTACCTCTCCCTCACTTTGAGCGTTTTCATTGCCTGCAATGGCCAATGCTTGTAAATTTTTAATTAGCTACGCAGGTGATTACTGGCGATGGTTAATAGATTAAAAAAACCCCACGAAAAAAAAGCAAATGCAGGGCTTTTATGGTAGTGTCCCTACCTCTGAGCCAGAGACCTGGGTTCAAGTCCTACCTGCTCCAGAGATGAGTAATAATATCTTTGAACAAGTTGATTAGAAATATGATAAAATGTGAGGCTGGATGAACACAGCAGGCCAAGCAGCATCTCAGGAGCACAAAAGCTGACGTTTCGGGCCTAGACCCTTCATCAGAGAGGGGGATGGGGGGAGGGAACTGGAATAAATAGGGAGAGAGGGGGAGGCGGACCGAAGATGGAGAGCAAAGAAGATAGGTGGAGAGGGTGTAGGTGGGGAGGTAGGGAGGGGATAGGTCAGTCCAGGGAAGACGGACAGGTCAAGGAGGTGGGATGAGGTTAGTAGGTAGCTGGGGGTGCGGCTGGGGGTGGGAGGAAGGGATGGGTGAGAGGAAGAACCGGTTAGGGAGGCAGAGACAGGTTGGACTGGTTTTGGGATGCAGTGGGTGGGGGGGAAGAGCTGGGCTGGTTGTGTGGTGCAGTGGGGGGAGGGGATGAACTGGGCTGGTTTAGGGATGCAGTGGGGGAAGGGGAGATTTTGAAACTGGTGAAGTCCACATTGATACCATATGGCTGCAGGGTTCCCAGGCGGAATATGAGTTGCTGTTCCTGCAACCTTCGGGTGGCATCATTGTGGCAGTGCAGGAGGCCCATGATGGACATGTCATCAAGAGAATGGGAGGGGGAGTGGAAATGGTTTGCGACTGGGAGGTGCAGTTGTTTGTTGCGAACTGAGCGGAGGTGTTCTGCAAAGCGGTCCCCAAGCCTCCGCTTGGTTTCCCCAATGTAGAGAAAGCCGCACCGGGTACAGTGGATGCAGTATACCACATTGGCAGATGTGCAGGTGAACCTCTGCTTAATGTGGAATGTCATCTTGGGGCCTGGGATGGGGGTGAGGGAGGAGGTGTGGGGACAAGTGTAGCATTTCCTGCGGTTGCAGGGGAAGGTGCCGGGTGTGGTGGGGTTGGAGGGCAGTGTGGAGCGAACAAGGGAGTCACGGAGAGAGTGGTCTCTCCGGAAAGCAGACAGGGGTGGGGATGGAAAAATGTCTTGGGTGGTGGGGTCGGATTGTAAATGGCGGAAGTGTCGGAGGATAATGCGTTGTATCCGGAGGTTGGTAGGGTGGTGTGTGAGAACGAGGGGGATCCTCTTGGGGCGGTTGTGGCGGGGGCGGGGTGTGAGGGATGTGTCGCGGGATATGCGGGAGACGCGGTCAAGGGCGTTCTCAATCACCGTGGGGGGGAAGTTGCGGTCCTTAAAGAACTTGGACATCTGGGATGTGCGGGAGTGGAATGTCTTATCGTGGGAGCAGATGCGGCGGAGGCGGAGGAATTGGGAATAGGGGATGGAGTTTTTGCAGGAGGGTGGGTGGGAGGAGGTGTATTCTAGGTAGCTGTGGGAGTCGGTGGGCTTGAAATGGACATCAGTTACAAGCTGGTTGCCTGAGATGGAGACTGAGAGGTCCAGGAAGGTGAGGGATGTGTTGGAGATGGCCCAGGTGAACTGAAGGTTGGGGTGGAAGGTGTTGGTGAAGTGGATGAACTGTTCGAGCTCCTCTGGGGAGCAAGAGGCGGCGCCGATACAGTCATCAATGTACCGGAGGAAGAGGTGGGGTTTGGGGCCTGTGTAGGTGCGGAAGATGGACTGTTCCACGTAACCTACAAAGAGGCAGGCATAGCTGGGGCCCATGCGGGTGCCCATGGCCACCCCCTTAGTCTGTAGGAAGTGGGAGGAGTCAAAAGAGAAGTTGTTGAGTGTGAGGACGAGTTCCGCTAGGCGGATGAGAGTGTCGGTGGAGGGGGCCTGGTCGGGCCTGCGGGACAGGAAGAAGCGGAGGGCCTTGAGGCCATCTCCATGCGGAATGCAGGTGTACAGGGACTGGACGTCCATGGTGAATATGAGGTGTTGGGGGCCAGGGAATTGGAAGTCCTGGAGGAGGTGGAGGGCGTGGGTGGTGTCACGGACATAGGTGGGGAGTTCCTGGACCAAAGGGGAGAAAATGGAGTCCAGATAGGTGGAGATGAGTTCGGTGGGGCAGGAGCAGGCTGAGACGATGGGTCGACCAGGGCAGGCAGGTTTGTGGATTTTGGGCAACCAGCTTGTAACTGATGTCCATTTCAAGCCCACCGACTCCCACAGCTACCTAGAATACACCTCCTCCCACCCACCCTCCTGCAAAAACTCCATCCCCTATTCCCAATTCCTCCGCCTCCGCCGCATCTGCTCCCACGATAAGACATTCCACTCCCGCACATCCCAGATGTCCAAGTTCTTTAAGGACCGCAACTTCCCCCCCACGGTGATTGAGAACGCCCTTGACCGCGTCTCCCGCATTTCCCGCGACACATCCCTCACACCCCGCCCCCGCCACAACCGCCCCAAGAGGATCCCCCTCGTTCTCACACACCACCCTACCAACCTCCGGATACAACGCATTATCCTCCGACACTTCCGCCATTTACAATCCGACCCCACCACCCAAGACATTTTTCCATCCCCACCCCTGTCTGCTTTCCGGAGAGACCACTCTCTCCGTGACTCCCTTGTTCGCTCCACACTGCCCTCCAACCCCACCACACCCGGCACCTTCCCCTGCAACCGCAGGAAATGCTACACTTGTCCCCACACCTCCTCCCTCACCCCCATCCCAGGCCCCAAGATGACATTCCACATTAAGCAGAGGTTCACCTGCACATCTGCCAATGTGGTATACTGCATCCACTGTACCCGGTGCGGCTTTCTCTACATTGGGGAAACCAAGCGGAGGCTTGGGGACCGCTTTGCAGAACACCTCCGCTCAGTTCGCAACAAACAACTGCACCTCCCAGTCGCAAACCATTTCCACTCCCCCTCCCATTCTCTTGATGACATGTCCATCATGGGCCTCCTGCACTGCCACAATGATGCCACCCGAAGGTTGCAGGAACAGCAACTCATATTCCGCCTGGGAACCCTGCAGCCATATGGTATCAATGTGGACTTCACCAGTTTCAAAATCTCCCCTTCCCCCACTGCATCCCTAAACCAGCCCAGTTCATCCCCTCCCCCCACTGCACCACACAACCAGCCCAGCTCTTCCCCCCCACCCACTGCATCCCAAAACCAGTCCAACCTGTCTCTGCCTCCCTAACCGGTTCTTCCTCTCACCCATCCCTTCCTCCCACCCCCAGCCGCACCCCCAGCTACCTACTAACCTCATCCCACCTCCTTGACCTGTCCGTCTTCCCTGGACTGACCTATCCCCTCCCTACCTACACCCTCTCCACCTATCTTCTTTGCTCTCCATCTTCGGTCCGCCTCCCCCTCTCTCCCTATTTATTCCAGTTCCCTCCCCCCATCCCCCTCTCTGATGAAGGGTCTAGGCCCGAAACGTCAACTTTTGTGCTCCTGAGATGCTGCTTGGCCTGCTGTGTTCATCCAGCCTCACATTTTATCATCTTGGAATCTCCAGCATCTGCAGTTCCCATTATCTCTGATTAGAAATATATTTTTTAAAACCACAAATATGATACTTGGATAAAATGTAACTGATTAATATGTTAAAACACCTTTTCATTCATCATTCAGATAGATTCTCAGTCATCATTTTAAATGCTGTTTCTTTCAGACGTTTGACCAAAAGAAGTATTCACCAGTAAAATGGGGAGATGCAGTCTTCCAGTAATTATCAAAATACTTGAATGATAATTTATTCCCACTTTATTACATCATATTCATACTAATGATTTAATAAAGTCCCATCAATGTTAATGGTTTTACCCCAGTTGGGAAACTGACTTCTGGATAGGAAGAGGATCTTGAAGGGAAGTGGAGAAACTGGTACATGTACTGAATTACATTTTAACCATAAAATATTGGGAATTCTTGCAAAGTCTTCTCTGGCCTGTCAGCATATGGATATCTGAATATCAAGAAGTTTTTAATACAGTGGAAAATTATCAATGGATTATCATTTTAAAAAGTGTTTTTTAAAAAAAATTGACCTCAATGTCATTATAGTATATAGATTCTATACACTGCATAGTCAGTGAATGTGCATGGAAATGACATAACAATCATAAAGGTGTGGATAGAAGAAGATGTAGTGGCATGCTGGGCCTTGGGTTTGGTTGGAAGGGCATAGTTAGGCATGGGGGTAGAGGGTGGCATAAATTGTTTTTCAGGAATGAGTAGGCAGGATGGGGGTGGTGGTGTGGAGGGCACAGCCTGTCATTGTGGACAGGGGCCATAGCTGGTGGTAATTGGTCAATAGTCCTTAGTCTGGCATGGAATACATAAGGAGGATCTTTAGAACTTATCTTTCAAAATGTCTCCTCATGCAGACTATAGGGTGAATTTCCCCAGCTGTAGTTAAAGTGTTCATTGAGTGAGATTCTTGGTACTTAGTCATCTCGTGCTGCACTTACTTGAACTTAGCCACTGCATATTCATTTCAGTGATGATCATGGACTACATATCTCATTACTGCATGCATCACCAACATTTTGCAGCTAAATTACTAGCCGTTCCTCCTGCCCTCCCCACTTTGTACACATGCACTGGGGACCACTGTTCCCTTCAAGCTCCATGCTTGTGGGCCGATTCTGGATCTGGAAGTCACTGCTGTGCATGGTCCGTGGAAGCTTGTGCAGCCAGTGAGAAAACTGAAGGACACTCTGCAGGGCACACCTCACCACCTTTCCTGTAACTGCATCACTTAACTGTTCTTCATCCACTTCCATAATACTCATTCCCTCCTTTTGTTACTTTGCATAAACGGTTCACCCTCAGAATTGATGTTTACACAAAACTGTGGCACTGCCCCCAGCTAATCACAGTCTCCTTTGACCCCACTAAAGTATGTATCCCTTTAGCATTCACAAATGCTTGAAACCCCTGCAGTGTATTTGTCACCTAAGCTATTCACATATGTAACATCTCCACCCTCTTGATTGTTCAACGTTCTCTAACAGGCTGTCTGCCAATTTCCCTACACTAAAAAGCACTAAAGCTCCAGGTAAGCATAAAGTTAAGAAACCAAGCTAACAGCCATAAGATGAATCCTTTATAGATGCATGACCTATATGTGTGTCCCTGTAAACAAAGCAGCCTGGCATGTGGTCCCAAGCTCTAAAGTATAGGCCTGAATGGCTAAGAGCCATGTTCCCTCTAATTTTATCTGCTGCTGAACAGGTCCATACATGGCAGCAACTTCAGGAAATAGAAGTCAATGTGTTTGTGAATAATACAGAAGGTTGGTCTTTTCAAAATAAATACAAAAAAAAAATATATCCATTTAAATTGGTAGTGAAAAATCAGGATCTAGCTGGCTCAGTTGCAGAACTGAACGACATACACTATACAGTATCTAATTCCTGGTCAGTGCTGGGTTTTTAAAATGAATTCATAGAATGTAGGAATCAGTGGCATCACAAATGTTTATTGCAAACTACTTTCTGACCCAGGTCAGATAGTAGTTTGTATATTATAATGTGCTACAATTTGTATAAGTTTATAAAAAGGGAAAAGCATCTCATTCCTGATCGCTGATCAGTGACCTCTGAGAGAAATCTGTGTGTGGAGTTCTCAGGTACAGGACAGGATCAGGCTCTTTTATAATGAGCAGCGTATTCTATTATAATCCTGACTGTTTTTGTTCTGTTTTCAAAAGCCCAAGAACAATACAACACAGGAACAGTCCGTTGATGTTCTAAGCCTGCACTGACACATTTTGCCCTTCCAAACTAAAACTGTCTTCACTTACAGGATCCATATCCCGCTGTGCCTCTCCTATTCATGCATTTGTCCAGGCGTTTCTTGAATGCTGCTATTGTGCATGCTTCCACCACCTCCTCTGGCAGAGTGTCCCAGGCACTCATCACCCTTTGTATGAAAGATCTGACTCGCACATCTCTTTTGAACATCCACCCTGCACCTTGAACTTCTGTCCCCTAGTAACTGACCCCTCAATCCTGGGAAAACGCCACATACTTTCCACTCTATCCATGCCATTCACAATCGCTCCTCAACCTCCTGCGTTCTAGTGAAAACAAACCCAGTCGATCTAACCTTCCTTCATAGCTAAAATCCCTCATACCGGGCAACATCCTGCTTAACCTCTTCTGTACCCTCTCCAAGGCATCCACAACTTTCTGGTAGTGTGGTGAACAGAATGTGCAATATTCCAAGTGTGGCCTAAATAAAGTTCTGTAAAGCTGCAGCATAACTTGCTTATCCTTATACTCAATGCCCCTTCCAATGAAGGAGAGAATGCCACCGACATTTTTTACTACTTATCTACCTGCGCTGCCACCTTCAGTGATCTGTGGACTTGCACATCCAGATCCCTCTGCATACTTATACTCATAAGGGTTTGATCATTCACTGTATAATTTCCATCTGTACCTGACTTTCCAAAATGCATCACCTCACATTTGTTTGGATTAAACTCCATCTGCTATTTTTCTGCCCATGCCTCCAACTGATCTATGTATACCCTGCTGTATCCTCTAACAATACTCTTCACTATCTGCAACTCCACCAATCTTAAAGGCTAATTAGAGCAGCCTTTTCCTCCAAATCATTTATGTAAACAATGAACAGCAAAGGTACCAGCACTGATCCCTGTGAAATACTGCTAGTCACAGACCTCCATTCCGAAAAGCATACATCTACTGCTACCTTCTGTCCCCATGACTAAGCCAGTTCTGTATCCATCTTACCAACTCACCCTGATACCATGTGACTCCACTTTTTGTACCAGTCTGCCATGAGGGGCCTTTTCAAAGGCTTTACTGAAGTCCACGTAGATAATATTAACTGCTTTTCCTTCAATCATCTTCGTCATCTCCTCAAAAAACTCAATGAAGTTAATAAGACACGACCTCCCGCACACAAAACCATGCTGTCTATTGTTAATAAGTCCATCTGTTTCCAAATGCATATAGATCCTGTCATATGTATATGGCCAGTCCAAGACCAGTTCAGTTTTTGGCCAACAGTGATCCTCAGGATGCTAACAGCGGGAGGTTCAGCAATAATGATATTTCATTTTGGAGATGACTCGATTCTCTCTGGTTGGAGATGGTCATTGCCTGGGATATGTATGGTACGAATGTTACTTCTAAAACATGTTAGATAATATGTTACGTTCCATGGCAGATAAGGAAACTCTGTAGTTACAATGAAATGTATAGCTACCACAATGGACAATGCAGCTTAGCTGCCTCGTCAGCAAATTCGGTGTCACTAGTTAAAAACCTGTCAAGGGTACTCATACAGAGCCCATATGGGCTCAGGAGTCCTCTTGGAAAGGCTGTCTGACTGAATGGTTAAGAGAATCTGTTCAAGATACTGATCTTCTAATGTTTACTGATGCAGAGCAGTACAACTATTGTAGCTCAGTTGCAGGGATGGAACAGATATTACAATGTTAGAAATCTGAATCCCGGTCTGAACCTACTTCCAAAATGACCATTACTGGTTTTAATGGAAGCAGAACAGGGAATGAGTAATTAGCTTGCTACAGAGAGGCAACTTAAATATTGAGTATCTTATATTAACAATTACTTTAAAAGTTACCCTGACCAGCTGAGGTTTCAATCCTTGAGAAAGCATCACAAAGGGAAGTGAGGATGCTGGAGCAAGGAGTTAAGTGTTTTATCCAGTTTACTTGCTTCATCAGTCTAATGCCCTGCACAAAATCCCTGATATTCCTAGACTCAACTCCAAAGCTCTTTATCCCTGAACTTGACATCCCCAAATGTTTGAGTTCTGGACTCCCAATTTTTCTTGTCATCACACCGCTCTTGTCCAGCTTTCAACACTGAACTTCCTTCTATCCCCTAGCTCAAGATTCTAACTTCCTATCCCATGAACCTTGCCCAGTTTCCCTCCATTTCCAGGCTGCAGCCCAGCCAAGGGCCAGTTAACCTTTCAATCTGACTGACTGTAACCAAGAAATTAGGTTCGGCTGTTAATTTTGACTGAAACTGCAGAAACCTTTTTCCTACAAGTGACCACCTCCTCAGCCTCTATGTTAGTGTACTGTTCTTCCATGTGTTTGTGATCACCACTTCTTGCTGATTAATACCTGCCCAATAATAATGCTATTGGACTTGCATATCCAAATTAAAGATGGATCTCACTGCCCACCAATAACAAATCATTACAAGGTGAGGGCATTGATGTGGCTGTATTACACAGGCTGATATAACTGCCTGAACAAGAAGGGTGAAAATTGCCCATGTAGATTTGAATGCACAGAGCATCAAATTTACAAGTGGAAAGCGCAGCTCAGTGACCGAAAACAAAAGTACAATAAATAGAACAATTTTCTGTTTTATTTTAATGGCTAAGTATAAAAATAAGGCAATTCTATAGAAAGAACTAGTGGGAAATTCAGTTTAAAATGGTTAACACAACAGCTATGTTCATTAAGATCTATGATCTGACACCAAAGGAACATAATGATTTTGTTGCCCTGTTTCTCCATTGCCCCCCCCCGCCTCTCCCCCACCCAACTCCTTTAAGATGTGAGCTTCAACTTTTGTTGTACATCACAACATCTGTACCATTCTACTTCAAGACTGATGATACTTTGATATAATGATTTTGTTATAATTTATAATAAACCGTTCTACTCTCCTTTGATAAAATGATGAAGCACATTCGTCCGTCTGTAGAATGGAGTAACAGCAAATGATGTGAAATGGTCTCAATCAGTAATCATTATGCACACAGTAGTCAGATGTCAGCAGTCAATTAACTTCCAGCATTAAAAGTTTAGCTCGAAAGTAATTTACAACAAAATTTCACTGACAGATGAATTTAGGGTTTAAAAAGAAATGGTGATGCAGCTCAAAATGAAGGCTGACAGGACAATGAAGAACAGAACTTCTGGCAATAGCCAAAAAAAAAAGCTTCTTACCTGACAATGAAGTCAAATTCAGACCCAGCAAGCATGAGAACTCCAAGAAGAGTTGATACAGCTCCATCTAGTACAGGTGCAAACATGTGCTCCAGAGCAAGAACTGCCCTTCGATTCTTATCTCCAATGGCTGTTAAAAATGCCTGTGGGCAATATGATTAATTCAATCAGACCAGTCTACTGAATCCTATAAAACACTAACCAACAGTTCAGCAGCTGTTCTGATTATGCGTGACAGGCTAAATATTTCAGTTTAATTTTAACCAAGTCTCAAAACTGCTTACTATTTGTTTAACAATTTTCAATGCAAACAAAGTGGATATCCAAGAGATATAGGGGAGATAAAGGGTTTGCATTTATACCACTTTTTTGATATATCTGCACTTGTTTCATTATAGGTACACTAGATGATGGCAAGAGGATCGTTGTGTAAATTCAAACCCATATATATTTGGAAAAATAAAAGCCATTTACGTAAAAGGTATTTCAAGCCTGTTTTATATTACTTATTTATTAGATACACAATGTTTAAATCGATTACCTACATTTTGCTTTTCCAGTCCCCCATCTTACTTTTTCTTCAACATATGAAGCATTAACTAAAATTGATCATTATTTGTGATTTCACAGTTACAATGTTTTTATTAAATTGTTGTTGTTGATGTGTTTTACTTTCAAGTTTATTTCAAATATTGCCAGTTACTTAACTGGTTGAGTTTGTGTACTCAGAACACCACACTTCAAAAGATCAGATGCCCTTTTCTTGTCCTAATAAGTTCTGATCTATCTGAAGTCAGTCCAGACCAAAAAGCAGCCAACAACCTTATGGATTAGAATTTAGAGTTTAGGGTACATTTAATTGAGTATGAAGGTGGTGGATGGGGAATGTCAATTTCTTGCATCCACCTTGACAAGGTCAGAGCTGATCTATGGCCAGCCTTTCTACATCTTTACCAAGTGAAATCTTTAAGCAGGCAATTAATGCCCAATTAAGGCCCTCATTCTGCCATAGTACTTTAACCCACAGATGTAGAAATGAAACTATGAAGTTTATATGCAGCTTTTACAATGATTCATTGCAGTTATGTTCAAATTAAAATATTAATTAATTATTTGCAAATAAATCATAAGATCCTTAGATGTACTCAAATCTTGAAAATATAGTTTTGTTGTTTTTCTCAGAGAATTTAGAAAAGTTGTGTGCATTTCTTACATTCTGTTTTGAGAAATGGAAAAGTGAAAGAAGTTTAAAAACAGAACTTGCTGGAAAAGTTCAGCTGGTCAGGCAACGTCTGGGAAGAAAAATCAAAGTTAACGTTTTGCATCTGGTGACCCTTCCTCAGAACAACAAATGATGTTTCCTCAGTTCTGAGGAAGGGTCACCGGGCCCAAAGAGTTAACTCTGATTTTTCTTCAAAGATGCTGCCAGACCTCCTGCGCTTTTCCAGCAACTTCTGTTTATGTTCCGGATTTACGCATTTGCAATTCTTTTGGTTTTTATTAAGTGAAAGATGGTTTTTGTTTACATACCAGAGCAACATGAACAGTGAATTCCACCCCTATTCCAACAGAGGCAATGAGGATTACTACAGGAACTGCGCTCAGCTTTATCCCAATAAGGCCCATCATTCCAAAAAGTTCCACGGTCATCAGTGCTAGGATTAATACCTAAATGGGGTTAAAACAACCCATCTCTATGTCAAAATAAGGCTCCTTTTCCTCCAGCAAGTTAACTCATTCTTACAAAGAAAACAGAAACATTTATTTCTAGGTGTTTCAAAAAGTGAAATTGAAAGAAGAAATTTTAAACTGTTCCAGGAAGAGACATACTAAAATTATAATTCTGTTTTTACATTAGTAATAGCTTGTAACCAGATAGTTGAAGGAACTCTCTGCATGAATCAGCTGGACATTGTCACACTGTAATATATATTACAACATTACAAAGTGAGTCATAGAATCATACAGCTATACAGCATGGAGACCCTTCCGTCCAAGTCTTCCATGTCGATCCGATATCCTAAATTAAATCTAGTTCCCTTTGCCAGATATCCCTCTAAACCACACCTATTCATATACCCATCCAGATGTCTTTTAAATGTAATTGTACAAGCCTCCACCTCTTCCTCTGGCAGTTCATTAAAACATACACCACACTGTTTGAATAAGTTGCTCCTTAGGTGCCTTTTAAATCTTTTCTGTCTCCCTTTAAATCTATGCCCTCTAGTTTTGGACTCTGCAACCCTGGGGGAAAGACCTTGGATTCGTCCTATCCACGCACAAGGTCCTCCCTCAGCCTCAGATGCTCCAGATAAAATAGCCCCAGGCCTATTCAGCCTCCCCCTGTAGCTCAAACCTTTCAACTTTGGCAACATTTTTATAAATCTTTTCTGAACCCTTTCAAGTTTCACAACATCCTTCCTTTAGCAGCGAGACCAGAATTGAACTCAGTATTCCAGAAGTGGCCTAACCAATGTCCTGTACAGCCGCAAGAGGACCTCCCAACTCCTATACTCAATGCACTGACCCATAAAGGTAAACATACCAAATGTCTTCTTCACTATCCTGTCTACCTGTGACTCTACATTCGAAGAACCATGAACCTGCACTCTGAGTCTCTCTATTCAGTAACACTTCCCAGGACCTTACCATGAAGTGTGCAATTTCTGCCCTGATTTGCCTTTCCATAATGCAGCACCTCACATTATTCTAAATTAAACTCCAACTGCTATTCCTCGGCCCATTGGCCCATCTGATTAAGGCTCCATTGTACTCTGAGATAACCTTCTTTGATGTCCACTGAAACTCCAATTTTACTGTCGTCTGCAAACTTACTAGCCATATCTCCTATGTTCATATCCAAGTCATTTATATAAATGACAAAAAGCAGTGAACCCTTCCATGATAACGAACGTTTCAAAATTATATTTCACTCTCATTTAGCAACAATAACCTGAAATGATATCAAGAGTTAACTTATTGAACTTTATTATAAAGTTATAAAGTTTATTATTCAAATAAAAACTGATATTTAGCCAAAGAAGAGACAATTCAAGGAGTAAGAGGAGATAGGCACGCTGAGAGGTTTAGGGAGTGCCTAGTGCCTCAACAACTGAAACCACAAGTGATAAGGTGAGGTGAAGGAAATGGGGCACCTGTAAGATGGCGCAGTTCTTGGAAACAAGGTTTCTAGAAAACTGGAACAAGTTACAGAGATAGCATGAAGGCAACTGTATATCAGATTGATAATTTTTAATTTCATGCATTTGTAGACCTGGAGCCATTGTGGGTCAATGAGCAAT
This sequence comes from Stegostoma tigrinum, assembly GCF_030684315.1. Classification (NCBI taxonomy): domain Eukaryota; kingdom Metazoa; phylum Chordata; class Chondrichthyes; order Orectolobiformes; family Stegostomatidae; genus Stegostoma; species Stegostoma tigrinum. The sequence continues at coordinate 56,885,700 of NC_081356.1, read as the reverse complement.
AGGGTAGTGTGGATGACAGGCAGTAGAGCATTTGGTAAGATTCTACTTATGGGGAATAGAAGGCCAACCAAGACAGCACTGAAATTGTTCAGTCTGGATCTGATTAAAGTATGAATTGGAGTTAGCATCACATGGGCCGAGGCAGGAGCAGAAATGAAATATCAAAGACGTGGAAGCTGATGCTCTTTGTGATAGAGGTGTTATGGAGTCAGATGTTCAGCTCAGATGACTAGGAAATGAAGACTGTGAGCCTGGTGTCTTCAATAAATATGCAGAAACTAATACTGTCTACAAATAACATTAAAGTTGAGAAACAGGGCTGAACTAATGATAAATCTCTGGAGAACGTCAGAAGTAACACAGTAAGGTCTGGAAGAAAATGGTGAAGAAGTTCCTAGGGTTAAAATGAGATAGTTAAGGGGGGACCAAGAGACAGCAGTTCCATTCATCTTCAGAGAGGAGAACAGGATTTGAAGGAGGATATTGCGATCAACCACATCAAAGCTGCACAGAGGTTGAGAAGAATACACTATGGCCACACTAACTCAGAATATCACATCTGACTTGTTTAAAGTCATTTCAACGCTGTGGCATTGTATGAAGAGGCTGAGGAAGAAAGCTGGATTATTCTGCACAGTTCTGCAGGAACCCTAAATAAATGACAATGAGTCTGAGGTCGGCCAAAACTGTCGAAGGCTATTACCATCTGATGAGTGTCAGATTGTAGTGACTCTCTTTTTCTTCAGAAAATCTGAATGATTGACCTTTTTACCATCAAACAATTAAAAATGAGGCAAATCATGACTATTTTTTCATCCAGCTATAAAAGTTAATGGGAAAAGGAAAAAATAGAAGCACTAACTGGTAAGTTTTACAACGAATTCTGCAGTGGAACATAAAACCAGCACTGATTTTTTTTTCAGGTTCTGACCAAGTAACCTATGTGAAAGTAATCTCTGTCTGGTGTGAAATAGCTTTAAGCTTTAATGAAATTTGAAGTAATATCCTAATTCACTCAAACAATCCATCCAGCAAAACATGTCGCAGACTAAACACTTTGCTTCATGAAACATGTTTACTTACACAAAGTTTGCAATTCAGTCCCAGTTAATTGGTTCACATCTGGTATTATTTTGAATAACTTTGCATGTTTTGTGCAATTTTACTGCTACTCTGAAATTAGTGAAAGCAACAGCAATGTATCTTGCATAGATTTTGTAACATACATGTCAGCAAGTTATCCAAAACAATAAAGACTTTCTTTTCATTCAAATTCTAACTTGCTTATAAGACTTTTTCCCACTGTTTAAAATTTTCACTGTCGTCATCTTTGCATGCCGAATAAACATTTCATGAATGATGTCACAGGCGTACCCCACCAGAGGCCCAGACATAAACAAAACTTTCCCGAATAAAGAAAGAGCTATACCAAAAGGAATTCAGCAGCAATAAAGCTCATGGTAAACTTACAATGATCCCAGCCGTCCATGGGTTCAGAAGGAAAAGCGCACACGCCAGAAAAGTGCAAGCCAAGACCACGCTGATGGCCAGCAGCAGCCAATGTCGGAGCCCAACATATTGTTCCCAAAAGAGGAATGGGTATCCATTTGGATAACTGGCAAGTCCTTGGTTAGTAAAGTTACTGCAGATATTTCTGACTTTTTCAATAGCTTCCACAAAGTCTGAAGTCTCATGCAGTCCGTTGAGGTAGAAAGGAAACTGGGCGTATTCAATAGGCTCAGCAGCTGGAACTAAGCATAAAATAAACCAATTTAATAACTTCTGCTTTCATTATTTGTACAGATTGTGTGATCGGCAATTGATAACGAATTGATTCAGACTTATTGTATATCAGAATTAGTTAATCAATACACTTGTTGAAACTATAATGATACAACTATTCTCATCGTTCTGACAGGAAGATCCAGATTCAATGACTGGCCAATGCTCCTAAGCCAATCTTATCCATGAAATATCTATGTGATTTCTCATACAGGAAGAACTAGGCATGACTGTAATCTTTAATATAAATAAATAATGATCACTTTGAAGCAGTCAATACTTCCAGGAGAGAAGGGAAAATAAATACTCACAATGGGGATGAAATCATGCGATGTTCAAAATAAGTGGTAATTGATTAGGAAAGGAAAACTGGGACCCGCAAAGGATGGAATTAAATGTTGCAGTAGACACCCTGTCCACTGGCTAGAAAACCAGTTGAAATCGCTCCATGACTATTTATAGAAGGCCCGGTGGAAGTTAGTGTCAAATTGGGTACATACCTCCCTGTTTCAGGGCTTCTCACCTTGTGTGAGGGGGCAGCTTGTCAAGAAATTCTAGCACCTGACAGGTACTTCACCTGAGAAATAGCAGCTAATCAGAGCCAGTTCTGCACTGTAGACTTGACTGGGGATTGCCAATGGAGTCTCAGGAATAAAGTGACTGGGATGAATTTGCTGAGCTCAGCTAGAGAGGTGTAGCGAGTTGGAAGGAGCGAAGAGGTCATGAGAGAGGAAGAAGAATCACTCTGAGTTCCTTTGTTTCAGCCAGGGGATGCCATGGGCATGAATATTCTGGTTATTCATGGTGTAAGAGTATGCCTGACTCCTCCAGTGTAAATATCAGTGGTTGCAGGATCACACCTGGAAGTGGCCACGTGAGGGTTTCAATTAATATCAGGTCATCCATCTTCCTGCCTGACTACATACCCACCCCCACAGCCTCCAAACACACTCCCTAGATAGCGTTAAAATTCATCCAATATTTCTTTTTTAATTAATAGGACTGTGCTAAGCAAATTGCTGTTATAAAAGAAAGGTAATTTTATGTTTCTGATTTAAAAAATACTAATAATAGAGAAAATTTTTCACGAGATGAAATATATGTAGTTCCATCAAATGAAATTGAAACAATATAAAAAACATTATGCTACAACGCTTTTCACATGCTACAAAAAAATGTAGCTAAGCATACTGCAAATAAAACCTATCATTTCATCTGTTTCCAAATTAATTTTGCACATTAACAGCCCAAATTAGTCAGAAAACAATTCAAAAACAACACCAACGTAACAAGCATAGTATTCCATAAATTATCCACAAAACTGTGATTTGAATCCATATTTAAAAATTTACATCTGGATGACCTTGGTGGCATAAAATGTAAAGAATATTCAGACCCAATTAACTGGTGAAAATAAGTACAATTTTGCATATGACCTCAAAGCATGCATTTAAAAACAAAATCTAAAATCACTATATCTGAAGGTTCAAAAGTACTTTTCAGTGAGTGACTTTCCTTTCTTTTAAAGCAAGACTTTCCTCAAAAAAACTCAACAAAACCAGCATTTAGTTTTTGCTGCTGTGTGTTCCAGACCCTGCAGGGTCATTCAACAGACTTGCTAAACATGATTTGCCCTATTATAATCTCAACTATAAATTTTCATTAAGACAAGACTTGGCTGGCTGCCACCAGGCTCCAGGGTTTGGAATACAGTGCAGTTTCATTATCCAATCACATTTTCAGGAGCCCATTTCACAGACCAATAACAGCAACGAGCTGGCAGTCACATAACTGAATCCTGAATGGAAATTAAATCAATCCAAGTTCCCTCCTTGAGACATAAAGGACCCCCTCCTGGCCAATATGCCACAGAATTATTGTGATGAAGCACAGGTGTGCAACAACCCACATACTGGTATCATATCATTGACTAACGGGTATGCAAAATCGATGCAGTTTCTGAAGGAAGTGAAATGCACCTTTTCTATGGGAAATAAAACGAATTCTAGAAAAATTACTTATACAGCATTTTCTTTCACATAACCGTCAGCTTTATTTTCATACGGGGGAGAGGGATAAGATAGAATTTCATTCTATGAAATGCGTAGATTATAGCACCAGGACTATTGCTGTAATACTTTAACTGTACATTCAGTTTAAATAATCCAAGTTAAAGACATTACACTGCATTTTGCAAACAACTGTTTAGAGTATAATGCATGCTCTTAAAGATATTCTGTTTTTGATAAAAGGTTGAAATTTTATATTATTTCTTCTAAGTGCTGACTTTCAGCAAGGCTTACAAATTATTCTAACTAAATGCATTTTTAAAAAAGGAATAATTGATATGAATGGAAGCAATTCTAGAAAATCATTAACTACTCTGTAGTCTAATGTACATTAGTGCGAATTACTTTTTCTTTACTAATTTCCACTGATTTTCCACTAATCTCCCTACTCTAGGCTGAAAGATCTTTTGTAAAAGAATTCTGGTCCATTTCCATCACTATTACAAAAATCCTGCTTAGCTTCAATGGTTCTTCATTGGCTGTCAAGGCTCTGACACCACAGGCTGTATTTCTCAGCCCTGAACAACGTGGCTGAATCAGTTGGGAAATGTGGCAAGATCAGAAAAAATGAGATTCTCGACGCTGATTCTCAAAGTCAGATCTGGAACAAAGCGTGGGACATGCTTCTGAACTGCACACGCTACACCAATGTCACAATAAAATCAAGTGCCAGCAGCTTGCTTAGTAAACACGCTGCAATTGCTTCTGCCAAATGGCCATGTGTCACAGTTTGAAGGGAGTAGTCTTTGGTAAAATAAAGCCGTCAATTAGGGGGTTCCACAATAGTCAGTCTATGGCAGCATCCAATCTCAGTCCGGGGTTTGGACTTGGTTAAACAGCTGGTTGGAGCAGTCACTGTTAGGGGTAACTTATCCCTACAGCCTGGAAATTGGATGTGGTCATTCCTGGGGGCTAGTTCCATGAAAAGTCAGGGCTGTTATCAGGGGCCACTATTATGGTAGGAAGGTTGAGGAGCATGAATGTGGGGTGTGAAAGAAGTATTTTGGGATGCAGAGGGGACAACAATTATGAGGCAGGGGAGGAAAATCAACACCTAAAGTCGGGGGGGGGGGGGAGGGGGAAGATGCTAGTGTATTGGATGACATCAGTTACTTATGTGTGGGGTGGGTGTTCTTCAATGGTGACTCCATCATGCCAACTTCCACAAGGGCATAAGTGAAGCACCATAGTTAGCATGACTAAGCTGTGGGGCCAGGGCCAGGGCTCAGGGGGTAATGTTGAAAAGAGATTGGATGTAATTTAAAGATTTGTGTAAGAATACGTGGAATCATGGTATTGAGAGGGTTGACAAAGACTGCGAGGAAGAAATAGGGGCCCTTGACTGTCAGGCTGAGTCTGCAACTCACGTGGCCAAACGTAACTGGTGTTTCCATTTATCTTCATTGAATCATAAATATACGATGAAAATGGAAATTGTCTGTGGTCACTTAAGGAGTGTGCGAGTAGGTGTTTTGTTTTTCAGTCTGCACACATGGGCTTTAGCTGTGAACAATGTGAAGCCCTTTAAGGGGCAACTGCGTTAATTAGGCACATAACCTTGAACTGTGTAGTGTGTCTGTAATCATAATACGCTGCACATGAAATACACAAAACATCCAACTATGTGGGATACAAATCTTGGTCACAAACAATAGCAGAACAAAATTTACAAAGACAAAGACAATCTAAGCTCTCAAAGACTGCATGCGAGCAAGAAGCTGATTTCCTGCTACCTTGAACTGTAAGAATTCACCTATATGTTTTTATATGCAATTTTATATGTTGCCTTTCTTGAAAGATATGGGGGAACAACTCATTGTTTCAACACACTTACAATCTCCTTTTGTATTTACACAGGGTGATTGGTACTGCATACATACAAGTAAAGTCCCCTATGGTGAAATTCCATAGAGAGGCATTCCATGGCCCATCTTACTGGAGTTCTCCATGTCCCATTGTGTGGAAGACCATCACAATCTGTCATTTGTGTGTGATATGAATGCTAACTGTTTATATTATTCAGCATCTGTTCTGTTTCTGACATTCCCCACGCAGGTTCATTGGAAGCACAACCAAAGGATCAGGCCAGAGCAGATGTCATTGCAGCCTCGCAGCCACAGTGACAAAGATACTGAGAATTTGAGGAGGAACACATGTGTCAGCGAACCCCAGACCAGCAGCAACTTCCAGTGCTGATAAATAGCCTCTACATGAAGAAGTCAGAGCTGGAGTTGCCCTCAGAGTGTGGAGGAGGTACAGGAGGTCCAGTGATTTACTGTCCTCATTTGTATTTTCTCCAAATGAGCAAGGATCATTGTCACCAGAGACAGAGGATACCCTGGGCACAATCACAGAATTGCATCAACTGTTGGAGCTGCAACCTGAAGCGGTGGATGGCCATTCTGTCCCAGCAGCAATCAAGGTGACAGCCGTGCTAAACTTTTACGCAACCGTCTCCTTCTAAGAAACCACTGTGTGGAATCTCTCAATCCACAAAAAAAAATCAAGGCTCTTACAAATGTAATTTGTGCCAGATCATACCACTTGATCTTCTTTCCCCAAACAGCAGCCTTTGCTAACACAGCTGCTTCTCCCAGCTGCAAGATGCTGTGGACGGTAAGTATGTGTGTTCTGGGTATCCATTTCAAAATGTAGCCAACTTCACTGACTGAACAGGATTCCATTCCATCAAAATACAAGTCATATGTGATCGTCAATATCACATCTTAGAAGTCTGTTCCAGGTACCCTGGAAGTGCAATGATGCCTGTATCCTTCAGAACTCTCATGTTTCTGCTACATTTTAAGGATTATTACTGTCACACACAGGCTACTCTCTGTGACCTTGGTTGATGACTCCGCTAAACAATCCCCTGACTGAGGCCAAGCATAGATCAAATGCAACCTTTTCATCCACGAGAGCTATGGCCTTCTGAAGATGAGGTTTGAATACTTAGATCAGTCTAAGGGGATCTTGTAGTACAATCCAGAGTGTGCCACATAATCCTAGCTGCTAAGCTCTGCACAACTGATGCAGACCAAAAGGGAATGTGATGGACACAGAAGACTGGGACAGCTCTCCCAACTCTTTAGAGGTGGCAGATGAAGACACTGAGCAGAAGGAATGTCACCTTTACCATGGTAGGGCACTGCAGCATCAGGTGCAGACAGGACTTAATTGACATCCGGTTCCAATAGAAATGGGCTGGGTGAAGTGATCATTTATTGACTGTAAACTTGTTGCTGGAAAGGCAACTGTAGGTTCTCAGAAGCAAATGCAGTGTGTTTTTGTTTATGTTTTCACTTTTGTTCAACTAAATTCTACTGTGTTCAGACATATGAAAATTTTTCAGCATGTGATGCTCCCGCAATGAACAATGAAAAAACTTTATGTTGCTCAGGGCAAAGAGCAGCATCCCTTCAAACAGACTTGTAGCATGCTATGGCCCTAAGAATGGGTAACCTTTCTAGTTTGATTCTTGCAGCTTCAGTTACAAAGACAGTCGATCAGACAGGTGATTGTTATGTATATAGTTGGTGTGTGCTGCCCCTTTAAGAGAGTTGATCAGGTGACTCAGAGGCAGGATATAGGTGAGGCAGTCTAAACCTAACTGTAGAACTGAGAAAACACATAATTAAAGTATGCCCTGTACAAGTTTATCCTCATCTCGTGAAACATTTATGGTTCTAGTGAACCACAAACATAATAGTGATGATGTAAAATAGTAATACATGTAGGAATGTGAGCTTCTGTTTCCACTGAAGTGTAATCTGTGCGACCTGTGTGCTCTCTGAATCTGTTCTTTCTTGTCTCTCTCTCCCCCTAAGTATACTTTGAAGAACAACTCCTGCCTAGCAGCATAGCTGGGCTTCAAAATGGCACAGACAGGGGAAATCCCATGAGATTCCCCACAATGGCAAGCACTTCAGCCATTGGTGAGAGCTTGATAGCATAAGCAGGGCACCATAGATAAATAATGTGGCAAGAAGTGGAGAATTATTTGAAATAACCTGCTAGACATAATTGAGAGAAACCTTTCATGAAACACCCCGAATATGATATTTAGCTGATTTTTGGTAAAGTTTAGCCCCACATTTTCTGCTTATGTGCAGAGTTAAATGTGGAATGATTCTGACAGCACAATGTCATGACTAAAATCCTACGAAATAGACTGTTCACCTAATCCTGTTAGTTCCCTGCCTGGGGGGTTAGGTTAAAATTAACCTCATCATCCTCAATACTGGAAACATAAGACATGTCAAGAGCAAAAGAATTTACGAAGTGGGTAATTTAAAGAATCTGTTATTTTGTTGTCAACTGTTGATCCATGGAATTGAGACGGTTTCAACTGCTATTAATTTGTATTTCATTAAATATGTAATAAAATATTTCTACTGACTGAAAACTACAGTGAAGAATTATAGGCGACCTGAAATACTGACATGATTGCAGCCACATATTTGACTTCATGAAATCTTATTTTACATGTTTCAAAGAACAAAATAGAAATGCTTCAGTTCAATCCTCACAAAGTACAGGACAAATTATGATTATTTAGATTCACATGATGGAGTACAATTGGGTGGAATGCAAGATAAGGTAAAACTGTTTATCATATATAACAAGACAAGACTACTAAAAACAGTATATAAGTTAAGATGCTTATGGTGAATGATAAATTAGGCTTGTATAAAATACACAACTATATATAACAGATCGATGCACAAATCAAATGCTGTTTTTTATGGATTTTCTCTTGATATACCTTGATTTCATTTCCCATTATTTTCATTTGGTATTGATGCTAAAAAGGAGTACTTGAAGCACATCACTTTTTCTAAACTGTCAATAAAAACTGATTTTAAAAGACTATTTCTAATCAATCTGGTCAGAGATGTTATTACACACTTCTGGAACAGGTGGGACTTGAACCCAAACCTAAGGCAATTAATTATAAATATGCTAGTGAAAGTATTTTGAATTAAGAAATTAATTGAAACAGTTGAAAGAAGGGAAAGCAGTAGGCTTACTTCTGAGTGCAGTTTCTGGCCTGTCATCTGTCTTGTCATGAACCCATTCTGGAGGGTGTGGCCGGATGTTGGCTTGAGAGGCAGCATACGCCACAGGGTCATTACTGACCCAGGCAGTCAGGTAGATGTAAAAAGCATTTGGGTTGATGATTCTGTCAGCACTCACTAGGCGTTGTTTAGTCAACTGTAACCAGATGAAAAATTATTTTGAACACAGGAATTTTTGTTGCTCTTTTATCAATGTGCCTCATTGCCACAGAGCAAAAAAAAACAACAGGTTTGAAGATACTGCTTGAGCAACACAACTTGCCTTCACACTTCACACAAACAATGAATCTCAATTTTTATTTCAATTCGAAGCTAAAATAAATGTTAGAAATACTTCACTATGCAGCAAATTCCCTTTAGAATTTTAAGTATCTAAAGAAACAATATAAAAGTTAGAATAACAAAAAAGAGAGAGAAAAAAAACTTGGCACGAGTCCCTGTGCACAGTTAACCTCTGTTGTTAACACTGAAGGAAATGCCACCCAGCAAATGGAGGAGAGCTATAAAAATAAAACAACATCTGTACAAATTTTGCTAGCACTTGCTTCTCCTGACCTGTGTATATTCGGAAAATGCAACATGCCAAGAAACAGACAGAAGCGAGATCCTGGCTGGGTCACCAGGGGGGCAATCATCTTTTGAGTGTTCATCTTGGTTAAGAAGCAGAATACACTATAGTGTCACAAAGAATAAATTTACTGTTGCCAATTTTTGCACGTTTTGGTGGAGGTCTGAAAGGTTAAATGTTAAATTAAATTCAAGGAAAATATGTATTTTGAAGCTTTTAAGCATGCTGGCCATGCTCCCATTTCAGATCGTTTTGAATGAAATGAAACACAACTGTGACAGAAGTACAAAAAAAATTTGATTTGCAGGCTCTGGATTCAATTAATCCACAGGATACTCAGCAACTGTATGTCTTCAGTTGTATCTGGAATCAAACAGTGCAGCTAGCAACCCCTGCGGGCATGGCACACTTTTCTCCCTCCCAGGCACAGGAAATTACATCAGAAGTTACAGTCCAACACTTCATCCCAAAAGCTACACCTAGTAAAGAATGAACTACTGTATTTAAAGCTTACCAGGGTAAATACTCATTCAGAGTAATTCTACATTAGACTTTTGTGACATTTCTTTCAGTGTTAACGGGTATGCTATAGTCTGCAGTAAACCAACATGTTTTACACCACATAATAACTTTAAACAATGTACTCTGTAAAACTGTCATCTTGAATATGACGGGTAAGGTAGAGAATAAGCAGAACTACTCTCAGCACATTATTGATGGGATTCTGCCAAAAAAAAGGAAAAAAAGACAAATGGCTTGAACAAGAACCTAATTGCTTTTTCAGTGCTCGGTACCATTCCACTGAGATTTCACATTTGTAATGAAGGCAGACAAATAAAAATTGTAATTCTGTAACTTTATGTGCAGAAGCCATGTGGAGAAATAACGTATTACAACAAAGGGGGCCACTAAAATGTTTGAGGAATTTTGGGTTCACACTCAGCAACTCAGGAGACAAAAGAAATTCAGCGATTTTCTCACTCATCGACAAAACAGGCGTTGATGTCTTAAAAAAGTTCTTACCTGACTTAAGTCAGTTGGCCTATGCCTGTTGCCAGTCTGAATTAGCAACTTGTATGCCAGAACACCATCATCAGAACCATTTTTATAACTGTTGTGAGTAATCTTCCCAGCTTGCCATTCCCTGTCAAAAGTGTCTTGCAGACCTGATGAGATAGGAGGGGTTTTTTTTATAAATGGCCAAGTTAAACTCCAAAGCACTTTTGTTAACTGCCACATACTCTATTAAAACTCGAGATGTGCTTTTACAGAATAGTAGGCATATGAGGTACAGAGTCATCATAGAGATCTACAGCAGAGAAAAAAGCCCTTCGGCCCACTGGATCTGTGCCAGTCGAAAACAACCAGCTAACCATTCTAATCCCTCCACTATGAGCACACTGATGGAAAATATTTGAAAGTGGGCATCAATTTTCTGAAACATTCTTCTTTTTGCTTTGGAAAATAGTTTAGAAATTTTTGTCAGTGGTAAAACTTATTCAATTTAGAAGATAAAACAAATATATCACTCAACCAGAGAAAGTAGGAACTGTCGATGATGAAGTCTGAGATAACAAGGTGTAGAAGCTGGATGAACGCAACAAATCAGGCAGCATCAGAGGAGCAGGAACGCTGACGTTTCTGGTCTGGACCCTTCTTCAGAAATGTCAACTTTCCTGCTCATCTGATGCTGCCTGGCCTGTTGTGTTCATCCAGCTCTACACCTTGTTATATCATTCAGCCATATTAGTCACAAAGGTCAGAGATTTGATTCTCATTGAAATGCCTGTTTGTATGTATAAACTTGTCCACACTAAATGCTTCTCTATTTTCAAGCTCACCTAAGAAAGTGCACTTACATTTGCAACAATAGAGTGTTTGAGGTGGTATTCACCACTGCCCCACCCCCGATTTGAATTGCTGTCTGCTTGTCTTTAGGTAAGAAATTGACAGATAGCAGTTGAAAATTGCCCCCACAGCTCCCAAGGCCAAAAAGGTTGGGTAGGCTGATCAGGATTCTTGTTCTTAATTGTTGTACAGCAAACACTACAATAAACAGCATTTGTATAAATTCAAACTTTGAACAGCTTGGACTGGATTGTGATGCCTCTTGTGAATGAATAATTTGTGAGGCACTTATCAGACACATGCATCAAAACTGACCATGAACTGTAGCCACGACAGATCATTTTGCTAAAGAGATGGAAATGTTGATTACTGTAGCATTATTACAACACAGATGCATATTAGTTCCCCGATACGAACAATACATTTA